>NC_081417.1:112265282-112565282 GCF_949786415.1 Peromyscus eremicus | reverse complement strand
AAGGGTATGGCAGGGGATGCGTGGGTCCAGGGATATACCCCCCACCCCCCACCCCCATAGTTTTCAGAGTCAGAGCCCAGTGCATATCATGAATAACGCCCAAGAAAGCTTTGAGATTGCATCCTATTGGGTCAACTCCCAAGGTCAGGGACATGCTTCTAGTTTAGTGTTAGAACATGCTGTCTTAGTTTCCTTTCTAATGCAGTGAAAGAACACCCTGTCCAAGGCAACTTAAAAAAAAATAAGCATTTAATTTGGGCTCATGGTTTCAGAAGGTTATGATCATCATGGTGGGGAGCATGGTGGTAGGCAGGTGAGCATGGTGCTGGAGCAGTAGCTGAGAGGTTGCATCCAGACCTGCAAGTTCTGGCAGAGAAAGAGAGCTAACTGGGAATGGCACAGGGAGGCTTTTGAAACCTCAAAGCCCACCCCCAGTGACACCTCTTCCAAGGCCACACCTCCTAATCTTTCCCAAACAGTTCCACCTACTGGGGAATAAATATTCAAATATATGAGGCTATGGGGGAGGTTCTCATTCAAACTACCACACATGCTGAGCTATGGGAATAAGTGGCAACCCACAAAAACTCTTCTGTACATATGAAACAGCAGCACATTATCACAAGAAAATACAAGAGTTGGAGAGCGATTCTACAGACTCTACAGCCTTAAGATGAATATAAGTTCCTTTATATATGAATCCTTACTTGGTTCTTTACTTAGACAAATCATTAAAAATTAAAAATAAAAAATTATATGTGTAGATATTTTGCCTGCATGTATGTCTGTGTACTATATGTATTCAGTGCCCTCGGAGGTCATAATCTGGCACTGGATCCTTTGGAACTGGACTTACAGATAGTTGTGATCTAACATATGGGTGCTGGGAATTGAACCTGGATATTCTAAGAGAGCAGCAAGTGCTCTTAATTACTGAGCCATATTCCCAGCCTGCAAATCATTAAAAGAAATGGAGACAATTGGAAGTATTTGAATACTGATAGCTGATAATATCAAGGAATTTTCTCAACATTTTGATATATAAAAATTGTATCTCACACACACACAAAAACAAAACAAAACAAAAAATCTTGTCTTGCCACGCGGCAGTGGTGCATGCCTTTAATCCCAGCACTCGGGAGGCAGAGCCAGGTGGATCTCTGTGAGTTTAGGCCAGCCTGGTCTATAGAGCGAGATCCAGGACACAAAAACACACATGGACTGGAGTCCATGCAGAGTATGCTGTCTCAAAAAAAAAAAAAAAAAAAAAAAAAACAAGACCCAAACAGCAACAACAACAAAAAACAAAACAAAACAAAAAACCCCCCACCTTGTCTTTTGGAGATGTAGTTACAAATATAAACGGAATTATATGATAATTGAGACTTGCTTCAGAATAATCTGAGCATGGCCAGAAAGAAGACAGAGGCAGAGGGTCCAAAGTTGATTGTAAATGATAGATTGTAGGTAAATATTAGTTTACTTGTCAATTCTGTCTATTTTTACATACACCTGACATTTTCCTATAATTAAAAGTGCAATGTGAACCAGACCTGCAATACAGCTATCCAAAAGGCTGATGCATCTTGGGCTGTAGAGTCTATTCAAGGCTAAAATGAGAAATGAAGAAAGGGCTGGGAAAATAGTTGAGTAGTATTACTTATCATGTGTGAGGGTCAAGGTTCAATTCCTAGCAATACACACACACACACACACACACATCAGAAAAACAGTTACTTCAATTGTATGCCACGAAATAAGCATAATTTGAATAGGCTTTGTCCAAAAGAGGGCTTAGCTCTAAATGCTGTTGGCTTTAAGGTGAGGCAGGGAAAGGCATGGTGATCTGGGTGAGGGAGAACATGACCAGAGACACAGAGAAGCACAGTACTAAATGCAGCATAGTCTCTGGGAAAGCTGGATGGACTTGACTGGAGGAAAAGAGGTGAGTGCTCTGGTTTGATTGGCGTATGGTGGCATACGGTGGACACTGATGACACCAGCCTAAGCAGTGTGTGTGTGTGTGTGTGTGTGTGCAATGATCTGGTAGGGGCCAGTGTGCCTGTTGCCTTATTAGCAGGGCTGGCTGACCGGGACTGGAGTCCATGCAGAGTATGCTGGAGGCAAAGCAAACGTGGTTGAGCTGATGCTCTTCCAAGGATCTCCTTTCTTCTTTACAAGATGAAGGAGGCCCTGGGTCTGGCCAGTGGGACCTTTCCTACTTAGTCATGTTCATTTACCAACGAGCCAGAACTTGAAGGCTCAGAAATGATGACTAGCATAACTTCCCTTGGGCCCATTTTCCTGCTGATAAGAATCAGTCGCTTGGCCAGCCCTGTCCAGGAAAATGGGACCAGAGCCAGGGTTGCCCTGAAGCTGGGTTCTCTCCAGTCTACTCTAGTGCTTGATGCTTGTCTATCTATCCCACTGCATTCTCATATGTGTTTACCATGCTGTTTGCACTTCTCCCTCCGGGAAGGAAGATACTGCTATAATCATTTGACAGGTAAGGAAACTGAGAAAGTGAAGACATAATTTGCTTAATGTCCCGTGGCCAATAAAAGATGGGAGTGGGATTCTCTCCAGTTCTTTGGTTTCTTTGATCTCTTTTCTCCTCCTGCCTCTTCCCATCCTCCTCCTCCTTTTTTTATCCCCTCCCCGCCGACCCTCTTAAGACGGGGGTCTATCTGTGTAGTTCATGCTGGCCGCAAACTCATAATCCTCCTGCCTCCATTTCACATGTACTGGGATTACAGGCCTGTCTCACCTCACCTAGGGATACTCTGGTTTCAAGCTCAGTTTCTCTCTGTAATTTCCCTGCACCCCACCCCCACCCCCAAAATATCAGGGATCCTTTCTTCCGGGATGAACCAAATAATAATAGGCTGTTATGTGGTTGGTAGTCGGCTGGGTGGGTGGTCTCCATGCAACAAATGTTTTCAACCCTTTCCATGGTCTCATAAAGTAGGCACCAGCCTCTTTTCCATTTTTGTAGATGGGAAATCGAAGCTCTGACTGTTGTTGAGTTCAGAAAATAAGAACTCAATATAAATCCTAGACTGAATTTCTTGGGCTACTTCTTCCTGCTTAGTTGAGACAGGTTTCAGAATTCACCCAAATGAAGGTCTGGGTATAAGCAGGCATTGCCAGTGCACTGAAGTCTCTACACTGGGGTCCTTCCTTTGGTTGTAGCATTCATGTAGCATTTACAATATGGTAGGCTAAACACATTTTAATTCATCAGATATCCATAACGGTCCTGTAATAATTATTCCCATCATATCAGTGGGGAAACTGAGGCATCAGCTAGCCAATACCATAGAGCTAATGAAACGGAGAGCTAGGGGTCAACCCAGCCAGTCCAGTACCTGAGTCCATGATCTTGATTGAAACATTGTCCCATGGCCAAGCCCTGCACTTGCATACCACCTGTCCTAGATGGTTTGGGCTGACTGGGATTCCAATCTCATGAGGGCAAATTATGAAGACCAAAATGATTGGGGACTAATTTGATTTAACTTAAACTCTAAGGCAAGTATTATGGAGTTGCTCAATTCAGCTTGAGTCAGAAATGCATTGTAAGGACTTATTGTGCCTCTTCAGTTGTTGCATTCAGAGCAGAATGAATGAATGTAGGGGATAGATCAATGCTGTGGGATGTTCTGTATGGCAAATGTGTTGCTAATTAGTCAATAAATAAAACACTGATTGGCCATTGGCTAGGCAGGAAGTGTAGGTGGGACAAGGAGGAGAATAAAGCTGGGAAGTGGAAGGCTGAGTCAGAGAGACACTGCCAGCCGCCACGATGAGAAACAGCATGTGAAGATGCCGGTAAGCCACGAGCCACGTGGCAAGGTATAGATTAATGGAAATGGATTAATTTAAGCTGTAAGAACAGTTAGCAAGAAGCCTGCCACGGCCATACAGTTTGTAACCAGTATAAGTCTCTGTGTTTACTTGGTCGGGTCTGAGCAGCTGTGGGACTGGCAGGTGAGAGAGATTTATCCTGACTGTGGGCCAGGCAGGAAAACTCCAGCTACAGATCAATCCCTACAGCACTTGGTATGTGAGAGTTTAGTGCTTAGTAACTATTAATATCCTTTTTGGACTCGATTCTGTTCACTTCTTCTGCCTTCTACCTTGAACCTGCAGCCCGCTGCATACCACCTCTCCGTGTGGCTAACTTCTTCAATGCTCTACTCCACTCAGTTCACTATATGATGCACTCTGTCTCCACACTCCAAGTTCTCTAGCCTTCCTGTGATTTGCTTTGACCAATGAAATGTGAGCCAAAGTGGTGGGGGTCAATTCCAGATGAGATTGTTAAAAGCCATTATGAACCCTGCCTATAACTCCAGCAATGGGCCAAATGCTATCTGTTTTCTCTCTTGGGTCCTAGAATGAGGCAATCCCATGCAGAGGTCTCAGACTACCCACAAGAGACATGTAAAATAAGTTTAAAATCTTCATTGTTGTGGCATGTGGAATTGTTTCTTTTGACGGTATATACAAATCTAATGAATGGATATTTTATAAGCTTCTCTGCTATGGTCTGAGAGTGAAATGTTCCCTTACAGGCTCACGTTTTGAATGCTCAGTTCCCCAGCTTGGGGACTTGGCTTTTTGAAAGCCCTGGAGCCATTAGGAGGTATGTCCTGGCTGGTGGAGGTAGGCTGCTGGAGGTGGGGCTTTTGAAGGTTATACCACTCCTGGTGTTGGCCTGTGCTTTCTCTTGGCCTATTATGATACGAGGGGTCTCTGACATATGCTCCCACCACCAAGCGCTCCACCTTTCCTTTCTCAGCTTGATGGATGAAATTCCCTATGAAACCATGAGCCCGCGCAAATCTTCTCTCCTGTGTTTCTGTCGTGTATATTTTCAACATGATGAGAAAAACTTTTAAGAGGAAGAAACATCCATCTTGTGCTGCAAAGACATCCAGTGTCTTTACTCAAGGTCAGACTTCATGTTGACCATATTGCCTCTCCTTTCTTCAGCTTGATATGCCTGGGGTCCCTGATAGGTGTAAGCTCCCTTTGATTCCGGGTGCATTTTCCATATTGTTTTCTTACTGTCCTCTATGAAATAGTCTTACTCCCTCTTTTGCCTAGTCAGTTTCTACCTATGACATGGCCTCACTGACTTTCAGAACAATGTAAAGACTCATTATGACTGTGCTATTGAGCTGATCAGTGATATTTATTTTGTCTACTAGACCATAGGGCTCAGAAGAACAGGTAAAATTTACTGACTAGTCCTAGCATTGGAATAGTTTCTGGCACACAGTAGGCACTTTCCCATCAATATTTGTTGAGTAAGTAGTTAACAGAATCAAGATGTTGTGGTGATTACAGGTAGGAAGTTGGCACCTGACTTCTTGGATTTGAATCCCACACAGATGATTATTCTTTGCATGACCTCCAGTAATGAATCTCTCTGGTTAGGAGCCTCATCTATAAGAGGATGAAAACTATACTTCTCTCACAGTGTGGCCTCAAGGTTAAAATGAATTAAATGTGCCCCTTATTCATGTCTCTGCGTGCCTAGTTTACCTGTTTACATTCTGCAATGAAGAAGCTGGGGCTGGTATTTTCCTTGATTCTATTTCCAGGATCTCTTTCTCAATGGCTACTATTAGATCCAGCCAAGGAGACACACTGGTGGGAGCCAAGAGGCTGGAGAGGAGAGCGCTTCCTGTCCAGTGTGAAAGCAGCATCCACAGCTGTAGAGCATTCTCCAGCTGCTCCCAGCATTCCCAGCTCCAGCTAGGCCTTGCTCTGCAGAAACCTCACTTTCCTGGGTAATTCTAGCACCAGCCAATCCTCTTCTCCCAGAGGTCTTAGTCCTAGCTATGGAGTGTTCCTACTCTGATGGTACCCTTCTCTCCCAAAAGATCCAATTATCAGCCATATGTGTCCCACTCTCATCACCTGAACCCTTGTTTCCTTGTGCTTCTCCAGATCCATGGCTGATGGCTGTGCCTTACAGTTACACCATCCAGGGCCATTTAGAGCCCCTTCCCCCATGGGACCCATTCCCTGACTCCTGATAGCAATAGTAAACCAGGGAGCAAGCACACCAGGCACACAGGAAGCTCCAGGTGGGTGTGCGACCTTGCATCTGTCCAGGTAGGTAGAAGGCCACACTCTCCTTGGAACACTGTGAAAGATCCTACACACATAAAACTCATCAAGGGTAACTCAGTGCTGTAGTCAGAAAGCCCATCTTTTGGAGAAGCACCAGCCCATAATCACAGCTCACTTACCCACTAGGCATGCATGATGTACACAGCAAAGGAGGACATGACTTCTGTAGCATTAGCAATTTTTTATTTTTCCTTTTTTGTTGCATAGGAAATGCAGTACTTGCTTCCAGTAATTGTATTGTAATGTGAGAAGGTGGTAGCACTAACGGTTGAATACAAGAGTTAAACTAATCCACACCAGCTCAAAAACCCTGTGGAGATTTAGTTGATAAGAATGGACGCCCACAGTGATTCTCAACCAATTACAAGTTTTCACAGAACACAGTAAACGAAAAGGGTAACTATGAGAGTCAATACAAATATGCTAGAGGCACGGGGGCCCGGCTCATAAAAACAATTTCAGACCAAGTTATTAACACGGGGTGTTTTGTTTCACAATAGATCTCTTTTTCCGTCATTGGACGTTTTTAATCCTTTCCCCCACAATTTGAAATGAAAATCAGAGGCACTCTGAGCAGACGTTTTTTCATGTGTGATGGGAAAGGTTAGTGGGAGGGCAAAGAAAGACTTAGCCTTGACAGTCTTTCTAAGGACCTAGTGGGATCTGCTGGCACTCCATGTCTAGTCTGGCTGGCATCTCAGTGGCAAGGCTGCTGAGTCCAGCAGAGAGACAGTGGCCTGAGGGAGAAGAGAGCCAGCAGCTCCCTCACACTTGCATGTGGCCTGCCACCTTTAGTTGAGAATGCTAACAGGTTAAAAAAAATCCAATTTACAGATCATTACCAAGAAAAAAAATTAAAAAAAAAAAAGAACATTACAAGTAACAGTCAAGGAAAAGAAAAACCAGCTTTAGGTTTTTTGAGAAGCTGAGCATCTAGCAGCAGGAAGAACGGTCTATTCCTCGGATACCACTTGCCTTTGAAACCACTGTAGAGACAGGAAACTTTCCATTTTAAAGTCTGTGATACTTTCTGCCAGGAACTTGCTCTAGTGTGATCAGAGGTAGCATTTCTCCTGTATACTCTTGTGGTCCAGATACATTTTACAAAGTTTGTGTTTTGACCCAAACAGCACAGTGAGTTCACATGTAGGCTGCTTGACACACAGAGCAGGTGTCCTCTATGCGCTATATCCCCATGGTAGAGTTCTCACTTCGCTGGGATCTCTCCTCCATATCTTATCCCTCTAACTTGCTTACTGGCTTTAATGCAACCCTTTGGAGAATGGAAGGCAGATGGGTGCAGGTTCATGGGGAAAAATGAAAACAAATATTCAATTTGGGAAGCAAGTAGCTTCAAATTTAGACCAAAAAAAAAAAAAAGAGCATATTTTAAAAATCCCGTGTTAATAGCAAACTTCTTTGTTATGAATCGGGCCCAAAGTTTGTACAGAGTTATAGTTTTGAAGAAAATATTGCATCTGTGCATGTAACTAAATAGCCACGTGATTTCTTAAGTTTTTTTTTCTTTTTAATATGAGGAAGTCAGTCTGGTGTGATGTGGATCAAGCATGGGTACACTGTCTGTCCACTAAGATGCTTCAGTGTTGCCTAGCTTCTGCTAGGCTCAAGAAAGCGACTTTCACTTAGAAAGGTTCTCCAAGTGGTTTTGCAGCAGACTTCTTGAAATTCAAATGGTAGTTTTGAAACAAAAATTCCACCAGATACTGATTTCTGAAATCAAACACCCATGCTTGTCCCTTAGGAGAAACAAAACGAAACAAACAAAAAACAAAAAAACAAAAACAAAAACAAAAAAAAATGAAAACAAAACACACGTAATACTGAATTTAAGTAAGTGTACACCTCCAAGATACTGAAGACAGCCGGAAGGAAGACAGAGATCACGTTCTCAGTGAAATACCTCAAACCTAGCTGACAAGAACCGAGGCAGAAAAAAAGACTAACAGAACTTTGAGTAATATTCATACAGTTCACTAAGCATTATGGAATAGCATGCATAATATTGTACGGTTATTTTACATCACCTATACCAGAGGTCCTGACTGACAGACAGCGAAGGCTACCGGTGTAGAAAAATCTTACTTCAGAAGAGCAGTATAATACAGATTTCACAGGCACTACATTTTAATATATCAGGTATTATGCTGGTTTTCTTATAATTCTTTCTGTCCTAAAGCTGGCATTATAACAATGACCAAAAAGGCAAGGATTGAAGTAAACGGAAAGTAGATACCAAAGTTGATATAGGTTTTTTCTTTTTCTTCTTCAGATAGATTAGTGCATAGTTCTCATGCAGATAAACACTGCTATGCATTTACACTGTTGGGAAGCAGAGTGAATTGAGCCCAAGTTGTCACATTTGTGTAAATCATTTTGTCAGCCTGTAATAGCACCATGTAATGGATTTGCATTAAACATTAAATTGATTTCAGAACTGGTGACACAGTATTCACTACAGTTAAGTGCTATGGAATAGCTTCAATATACCTGCTATATATCAAAGCAATTTTCATCCCACTGCTTTTTTTATTGGAAAAAATAAAGGGGAAACATACATGACACTAATTAGAAGAATGCACAGCCTTGGACGTGGAGAAGGCAGAGTAGGATTACTGTCAAGCAGTAAGTGCATGCATTGACTTCAAGACAAAAGGGCCTCGGAAGCTGATGTAAATGAAAGCCATGCCCGAAGGGCGGAGCAGCCTCTGGGACTGTCTAGGAAGGTCTGGCGGGTAGGCTGGGAGGCACCACCAAAGCTCTCCTCACTGACCACACTTCTCGTGTTTTACACCTGTTCAATGGAGGCCTGCTACCAGAAACCAGAAAGGAGAAAGAAGCAAAGAAAAACCAGAAAGACAGAGACACACAGAGAGAAAGAGACAGGGAGGAAAAGGATAGAGTGATAGAGACCAGGGGATGGATTCTGTTGTAAAGAATATCAAATGACATTCTTAAAAAACACTCTCCACCAAAAAAAAAAAAAGGAAAGAAAAAGAAAAAAAATCATAGGAGAAAATGATTTTCTTTGCAAATACCTCATGACATCACCACTGTAGAGTTGTTGAAGCACATGAGGATACGGATTTGGGAAGGTGAAAGGCAAACTTTTGGAGATGAGTTTTGCATATTCCTGTGGGCTGACTGAATATAGCACAGTGTGACTAGAGATTTGGATCCTGCACACTTGGACTGTCAGGAAGGGAGAAAGGAAAGCTTGGAGAATGCAGCCTGGAGGGCCTGTGGGAGCCATGTGGGTGGTGGTGGCACTGGGTGGGGAGTGAGCTAACAGATGTCATGCCAGGGGCTGAAGAGACATACCTTAGTGAGAAGATGAGGGCTGGAGGGTGAGGAGAATGGCACCAGAGAGGGCTTCTGCCCCGGAGAAGTTAGAAACAGAGCAGTGGCCAGGAGAGGGGCCGGGGTTATGCGTTTATCGGAAGATGTTATGAGTTAGTATTTGTGCCTCTGACTTCAGTTCCCAAAGAAAAAATTGGGGGCAGTCATTTGAGGGACTACTTTTGCCAATTGCATTAATGCCATTTGATGGGAGAGAAAAAAAAATCCAACATTTCTCAGAATCAAGGCTGGGCCTTCAAATGCTGATAGCTCTTGAGTCTATCTGTCCCTACACCCTGGGAATAAAGTCTTCCTCAAGCGCCTTCGCTCAGCTTTTAACCTAAAATGCAAAACACGCGGATTGGTTGGTGTTTTGTCTTCCTACTTGCTGACAACCAAGCTAGAGTTTCCTGCGGCTTTCTTGACAATGAAGCATGGACAGAACCAGAACTCAGTGTACTTACTACATAACCCTGGTCTGCTATCACCTTACGCTGCCTCCACAATGGTTTAGAGCCTTGAAAACATTTTTTTTTTTTTTTCCGGCAATTCTGTTCAGAGTTCCCTAATTTTAGCTTCATCAAACTTAATACAACAAAATACCTTCAAAAATACAGCACACCTGTAACGTCCATTTTGCAATGGTTTTTCAGTAGACCTACACTTCTCAAGCATAGGAATATGCTATACCATTGGCAGAAAAATAACTGTATTTAAATACTTACAAAAAAAAAAAAACCCAAACAAACAAACAAAAAGGAAACAGGAAAGTTTTAAACTTAAATCCAGTTCCCAAAGTGGGTCAAAAAGAAACAAAAAGCAATTCTATGAACGCTGCCTTTATAATGAACAATCAGAAATTTCACTAGGCTAATTTGACAGAAATGTTTCCTCATTTAGACAACATTACAAAAGTCCTGCATTATAAAATAGGGTAGAATAAATCAGTGTAATCAATAAAACTATACAACGGTACAAATTACATATCTTCTGAGTGGGCAGCTTATTCTCTCTCTTTGCAGTCGTGACTACAACATGCTCACTAAAAACAACTAAAACTGCCCAAACTATTGCTTAGTTTGTTTTGTTTAAAAAAAGGGTGCAATTTTATTGTATATACAACCAATTTACTGGTAATACCTTGGCATTTTGCAAGGTTCTGACAAAATGTTTGTCTAGGCTTTTTTCCCTTCACTGTGAAGCACTGTAAGCTGCTATTGTTTCTTTCTTTCTCTCTCTCTCTCTTTTTAGTGCACATATGTCATAAGAAAGTAATGCCCAGCTAAGTGCTAGAGGGAAGGCAAAGTATGCTGCTGGCTATAGGAAGGGACACTGTACACTGACAACCACACCGTACGGACAACAGCGCCAAGCGACTATTCAACCACTTATCAGACACATATGAAAATCCAAAATGTTTTATTTTATTTTTTTTCCTTAAATAGAGATAACCAGTAAACAATTTTCAGAACTTGGAAGTTTAAAAACGTGCATATAAAAATGGGCATTATGTACTTTTTATTGAATGTGGATTGACTGCTGTCTGCTAAGAAAAGTGGGTGTGGGGGCTGAAGAGAAAGGAAGTCGTCTTTTTTTTTTTTTTTTAAGGCTTGCTTGTGAAAGGAACAGTTGTAAAAACAAAATTGCTTGAAGCAGGGTCAGCTTAGTGCTTCACAGTTTGACTGCTTCTCTAAGAGGAGCCCTTCTGCGCACATGCTTCAAAAACCACAGAAAATACAAAGACAGACACCTAAAAACACACTGACTGCGTCAAGTGCAGCACTGACTTTGGTCAAATAAAAAAAAAAAGGAAAATTAATAACTGCTAAGCTTTTCTACATGATATAAGCAGGTATTGCATATTTTCATATATCTGGGGGAAAATAAAGGAAGACTCCAAATAAATTGAAAAATGCAGCAACATCCCAAATACTGATATTGTAAGCATCTACAGAGCTCAGAGTAGCACTGCCACTGACCACACAGGACAATCAAGACTACGCCTGTCTGCGGAACAGCTAACTTTCTATTTAGATCTAGATGTTGAAACTGACGATGGCTGACACAAAAGTTACATTTACAAAAAGTGTCTCCGAATGCTTGAGTAGGGAAAAACCCCTTCAATAGAGGAGCATGTGCAACAATTCCACAAATAATCACTATCCAGGGCAAGGCACATTGATATGGAATTTTTGTTTTCGTGCAAATTAAGGAAAAAAATAAAAACAAACCAACATCGTTTAGGGGTAAAGATGAGGAGCAAAGTGTCTTCCCAAGAATTTCAGTTACTTGATTGTATAGGACAGTAGTTGAGCCCTTCTGAAGGGCTGAGACAGTTTAAAGGCAGGTGCCTAGAGTGGGTTACAATATTGTCTTAATGCACTCTACTTTATCCTACATTAGCTATATAAAAATTAGTTACTAACACTAGAACATGCAGAGACTTCCTCAGGTCGGCAGGACTTGCCAACCAGAACACATATATATGTATAGTATAGGAACCCTTGAAGTTGCATGGGAAGCAAGGGGGTGCTTCGCTGTCTGGTAGAAAAATCACTTGCATTTTTTTTGTTTGTTTGTTTCTGCTTTTTTATTTTTTTGTTCTTTTTTGATCTTTTTTTGTCTTTTTTTTTTTTTTTTAAACGTAAGATACAAGACATTTGAGGGGGTGTGTGTGTGAACTTTTTTCCCGTTTTCCCTAACGAGTACCCTTGATCTGAAGGGGTACTAGCAGTTGTGTTCCTATCCGAGTTGTTAGTATTAATTTTCCCATAGCCCAGTTCAGGGTCTGCAAAGGGTCTTTGAAACTTCTGGACAATGTCTGGTACAATGAGGCGTTTGATAACTGATAGATCTGATGTTGCCATACACATGTAAAAATTTCCAGAATTGGCATCATTCATTCTAGTGATTTCTAGCTTATAAAATTAACAGATACCATGATTTCATTTGAGTTATGTGCTTTGATAACAGAAAATAATTAATTAGCATTTAATGTAGTTAACATATTGTGGTAAAAGCACCATTAGATTTGTATTTTTTTTGTTTTTTTTTTAAATTTTCCTTCAGTTTTTTTTAAAGGGATACAAGTTTAACAATAAAAAACATAAAAAGCAAAAATAGCTCCCCTTTTTCTTGCAAGGCTGTTTTTTACCCCAATAATTTAGAGTCCTGGGGTGGAAGGACTTGAAAAACAAAAATAGAATTTTCAACAATCTCTATCTTACAAAGATACTTAGCTATCCAATGAAATTGCACTTCACTCAAATCAAAATTCGATTGTTTTGATTCCTGTCAGTTTCTGTCAAAACAGACCATCTTCCCCATTTCCATGTGAATTTTTGTGTCATTGTTGAAATTGTTGAAAAATGTTTTTTTTTTTTTCTATGTAAGTGCAGCATTTCAAAACTTTAAAAAAAAACCAAAAAACAACTGATGGTTGTAGTAGTCTTTGCCGTCTTTTTGGAATTGTTCTGCAACATGAGTGGATTCACTGTCCTTGAGGGCTGTGTTGTGTATGTGACTGCTCACTGATGAACCAAACCGAGCGAAAAGAAAGATCAACGCAACTGCATTTTCTTTTTCTAATATGTTACAGAAAAGAAAAAAATTGCCCTTTGAGTGTCCTGTAAGTTACAGATCACGGATCTCAGCTACTACAAAAGACTTCGTTCTCCAGGTGCCTCCAAATGCTCAGGGAGGGTCACACCTGTGTGAGCAAATTCATGAAATACTGTGAAAAGGCCAGGCTCGCAGGGGAAGTGTGTTACAACAGGAAGTTAGTGAGCAAGGCTCATCCTCTACCAGCCACTTCACCTAATGCTCACACCACCACCGAAACACTTCAAATGTCACACAGCCCAACCATTTCCAGCACCATATGAGAAATTACGACAGTCCCTAAAGTATTTAAAAAAAAAAAAATCCCGAAAGGTTATGGCCTTTGCTGTTTGACCATGATGCTTGCTGTTTCCATGTACAAGTTGATTCGAGTCGGTTTTTCTCCCCTTCCACTGACAGTGAAGTTGTAACTGCGCTGGGTTGAGGTTGCGTCCATGTTACAGAGTTGAGAAGGGGTCAGGTGGTCTGTCTGGTGGATGGTGGGACGCTGCAACTTTTATCCCAGGTACCAGGACTGGAAGACAAAAAGAAATATATAATTAGAAGTGTGGGCGTAGTGCTGGGATTCGGCTCATGGGTAGCACTTGCCTCGTGCTTAGTGCACAAACACAAAAACTTTTTTTTTTTTTTTTAAGTTGCTCTTTTAATCATGTGATCAGAATTGACCTTGGAGGTTTACGTGAACAAGGAATGATAGATGACTGTAAATCCCAAGCCACTGAAATTTATCTTACTCCTATGACATTACAATTCGTTGTCTTTGCTAGGGTTTGCCAATGTTTTGAGTATACCTTACCAAGTGAAGCTTTTCTGGCCACATGACATCACATCATGTAACCTAGCAGTGAACAGACAAGAGGGCAAGGAACCTGGCTCTCTAATTAGTACCTACCTCAGTGACTGCGCGGGCTCAAGAAAGAGAAGCAAATTGGATCGAAAGTGGCTGCAGGGGGAGGCTAGGGTCTGTAGTGAACAGTTATTTCTATGACTTCCTCAACGTATTTTTCAGTGAGGTGTAGGTACTAAAGACAAGTGCTAAACATATGAACACATGATTCCGTGAACACACCAGGTGGCTGATGGTGGCAGCCAAAACAGAAAGGGTCGCTGGGAAACACCGGATTGGTGACCTGGGGGATGGGAAAACCAGAGTGATCCTCTCCACTTCTCTTCCTTATGCTCAGGAGGGAGAGTTTATGGTGCAAATTCCTCTTCCTTTCAGCTGAACACACCTAATTTTATGTTCTTCTCTTCGAAGAGACATATAACAAATATGACTACACCTTAAGAAGCACCATCAAGTTCAAGGAGAAAATGAGGCCATTGCTTAGTCCTCATCCATGTTTCCGCCCACTCAACGTGCCCTTGCAGCTGTCTCTCAGCTGGTGGACCCAGTCTTCTGTCCCTTTCGTAAATATCCAGGTGACCACCTTCATGTCTGCCGGCATTTCTTTGTCAACAAGGAAAGTTAGGTGAACAGAATGACCATCCATCGGCCGATATCAAAATCAGTTTCTCAAGTGAGGTTAAACAGTGTATGACTCTTGCCAGCTTTCCTCAAAGTACCCTGAACAATTCACTACTTTTCTTGGGAGTCAGAAAAGCCACCAGCTCCAAGGCAAAGCTAACAGCCATGAGTTCGGCACTGACAGCATCAACCGGGGTTATGTCAGCACTGGTTCCGGAGGGCTAAGGCTCATTCTTGTCAGAGAGATTCAATTAGGGAAAGTCGGGACTCCTTTGATCCCTGGGATAAATGACTAACTGATAGCTGCATAGAGGTTGGTGTAAGATTTCCTGGCCACAACAAGCTACCTTTGATTTCCAAAGGAGCTTAAAAAAAAAAAACAAAAACAAACAAACAAACAAAACCCAACAACCAAAAAACCCCCAAAACCTCCTAAGCTCAAACCACAAAACTACTCATCCTGTAGACATGTAGCTGTTACTCTCTGACCGTGTGCTTTGGGGAACACAATAAAGCTGCTTATATCTGGAAAGGAAATCACCCCGGCTAGCGCACATGGCCTGAATCTAAGTGGACAAAAGAAAGATGAGTGAGAAGAAAAAGGGAAGCAGGCCCCAAACTGGATCTGTTTTAAGTCTTTCCTTAAAGCTGACACAGATCCCTTCCCACATTCTTTCTTATACACAACAGTCTCAGACTGAGTGGCCGGTGCTGTCCTCAATCTGTCTGCATGCTAGAAAGCCCTTGTGAAATTCCGGACCCCTTCAGTGTGACAGTCAGTACTTCTTGAAGCAAAGGCCTGGGACCTGGTGAGTCAGCAGGGGGAGCAGTTTTCCATCCCACTGTCGCTGGACTTGGACACTACAAAAACCAGCAGTGCCCCGTACTTCTGTTAAAAAGCAAAGCAAAGCAAAAAAAAAAAAAAAAAGTTTCTTCACACATCTTACTATTCAGTGTGCCTCGCCCACAAGGTTACCCCAGAGCAGCTCTGTAACCCTTCACTGAAATAGGCTTTATTGATTGCTCTGGTCTATTGTTCTCTTTTCAAGTCCCCCAAGTTCAAGTTCATCCTGGTGTTACATCATGTCTGGTTGCTCTTAGCAACCAGACAGACCCAGACGTGACTATCATTAGCAAGAAACCCTCTGCTCTCCTCCCACCAACCTTCCAGTGGTTCTGACGTAGCACACCCACTGCAAACACACTGAAGTATTTATTCTGCCTAATTTATGACCTGCCCAGCAAGCTAGACCCCCACTCCAAAAACCAACACTGTTGTATATTTAATTAATCTGTCTTTCTTTGGCATTTGAGAAAGTTAGACAAAGGACTAATTATTGTGTTTCCCTCTCCACACTTTTCTTTTGGGGGGTGAATATTTGCATGGGAAAGAAAACTATGAGGCCCGGCATTGGCCCCTCCCCTTTCTCTTTTTGCCCTATTGACATTTCATGAAATACTTTAGCTGCTTAACGGAGTTAGGAGAAAAAAAAAAAACCAAAACCCTGCGCTGTGAATGTTACTCCTTCTGAGTTGGTATTCAGTAACACAAATCAACTCATGACATGTTTAAATTTAAATGCTAACCACACACTCTCCGAGTTACTTTAAAGGTTAGTTTTTAATCAATAGAAGTTGCTGACTCTGGGGTTTTGAGCTGCACACTGCAACTCTCCGGCTTTTGTCTAATGTTAAAGCTTGGGAACTTTTTTTTCTTGAGATGATTTTAGCAATGATTTGCAGACACAGAGGCTATTGTGCTCCTACCAGCAACATGTCAATAGAGGAGCCGAGCAGCCCTGTGGTGGGGTGTCAATATGACTCCTAAGGCAGGAGTTGGGGGTCTTTAATAACCCGTGAAAAAAACCTTAATTAACCCTTTCAGGCCTAAACCAAAACCTATTCTTCCACTTTTCACTCCTGTAATTTGACCATTAGTACTTATTTCAACATCACACTAATCTTCATGACAATTAACCCAGCTACTTGACCAAGGGCTTCCAGAATGGGAAGTCAGTTAGGGGAACCACACACGAACTTTTTTTTTCTTCTCCTTTTCCTTTTTTTTGAATGAGGTTTCTTAGTAAACAGTCTGCAGAAACACAGTAGAGAAACAGTTGTAACAATAAGAAATTCATCCATTTTGCCAATTTTTCTATCCATCAGTTTGTAGTTGAGGACACTGCTACTGGTGATGGGTATGCAGTCACCCATAGAGAGGCGTCCCTGGATTTCTATAAACTTCCATGAACAGCTAATCATATCAGACGGATAAGGTAACACCAGGAAAGGGCACTTTTCTTAGGACATTTTCCTTCAATTTCTGCTATTTGAAAACGTTGCAAGTTTGAGAACACTCCCTAAAGAATGACTCTGCACCTTCCTTCTTGGGACAGAAAAAAAAAAATAGAGAAGAAATCTGAAACTGGTAAATTCTTGGGTTGAATCAAATCATTGGGAAAATACTGGCACATGAAACAAAATTCATCGGTGGAGAGTCAAAAAAAATCATCCTCAGATCTGACATCCGCTTGGGTTTCATATGGCTTCTGCCTTCATACTTTATAGTCCCTTAATCTGCCCTACTGTATCCAGGCGACTACAAAGGAGTCTCTGTCCCTTATCTGCAGTGAGTGGCAATATTACAGTACAGCATCGGAGGATGTTATCTTGATACATTTACATTGAGGAAGTAAACACTGAGCTTTGATCTATTTTTTTTTTTTTCTGCAAGAACATTCAACTACAGTTGATTTGGTGGCCCATAAATCCACACTCCCACAAAGGCTCTGGTTTCAGAAAATTAGCCAGTTACCTTCACAATGTCCACAGTTTGGGATGCACCAGGGGTGGGAGGGAACCTGCCCTCTTTCAGTGTTCAAGGTGAAACATCAAAAGAAATCTGCAGTCCAAGACAAGAGCTCAGCTTTCCTCCTAGCCGGTCAGATGGAGAAGTAATCTCATCAGGTTGGAAAGTGCTGACTCAGTATTTAATAAAGTGCCTGCAGATGTGGCGTCTCTAAGGTATTCAACTCATGTAATGCAAAACAGCTCTGCGCTGAACGTGCTTATAAAATTTCATTTAACCATTGCAACACAGTTCTCTGAGGAGTTTTATCACACGTCCCACCCCTTAATTTACAGCTCCATGAAAGTTCCAGTCCTATTCTGTGGGGATTCTGGAATGCTCACAGTAGTCAGGATTTACGAACCATAACCAGCCTCCATCCCACTGCATCCTAAACAAGAGGGCTGAGATGGCAGCCGGCACCGTGACAGTGGCAGTCTGTTTCTTCTCCTGTGCCTCCTTGTGAGCAATTACAAAATGGAGTTGGTCCTGAGTCTGCTGAAGATGGGCAAGGCCAAGGGACTCAGCTCCTTGTCAACAATCAGTCTTCTAACACATACAACTTCTAGAGCCTTTTACAGTCTCTCTCTCTACTCGGAGGGCAGGGCATACATTTTAAAAACAAAAAGGAAATAGGTCTGAGATAGTTATATTTCACTTGGTGGCGGGGTGGGGGTAGGGGAGAGGGTGCTGTGGAGGGCAGGACAGACTGTGACGGCAGAATCTGTTTTTCAAATTAAAAAGTTAAACAAAAGGCCTCAAGGGCAAAGTTTAACGCTGAACGGAAGGAGGTTGTTAATGTGGAATCCAGAACTGGGTGTGACACTTAGCTTTCTTCTCCAGGCAAGGTGGGTTATTTAAGGACATTTACACACATAAACGGAAACACCAATACACAGGAAGCTCCCCCACTTCAACACATCACTCCCCTACCAGCCCCACCAGGGACACAGCAAGCGGATCTGCTTGAATGCAGCTACCATTTTGTCCCTAGTGGTGGTGACGCTACCTCTCCAGGACCACACTAATCCAGTCAGTCATTTTTGGCTTCCTGTTCTTGTTTGCATGAACTAAGCCTACTATTTAGCACAAGTGAGTTGTCCTTGGCAAATCAGCCAAAAGTCTGGGTGGGGGCACCCCCACCTCTGACACAGAAGGAGTAGACAGACCTCTGTGTGGATGCCTGGCTTCTCCTTTTAGGATCAACCACTTGGGAGCCCTTCGTCACTTGGTCAGTAAGCACCAACAGCCTGCAGTTTGCTTAGGGGTTCTGTACATGATGCTCTGGGAATGTTAGGAGTAAAGAAAATGTGGCATCTGCCTTTAGGGCTTTAGTGCCCAGCAGGAAGGGGCTGGCTTTGGACTTTATGCCCTTCATGATTTCTCAAAGGCTCTTGATAAACTTTTGTCGACTGATAAGGCCGAGTGTCCAAAGCACCCACACTGAATTCCCCTGATGGACTGGGTGACATCATGAAGGTACAGCTCTGTGCTCCGGACCCTGGAGCGCTGGGAATGAGAGAGGACGGCAGTGATAAGCACTGGATTCTTCTAGAAAGGGCCATGCTGTACACAGGTGTTAGTTATGGGTATTGCCAGCCTCAAGCTTTGATCTCCACTGCCATTTTTTTCTTGTCTGATTTTATTTTGTTAATTAAAGAAAGCCTGTTTTCAATAACTCTAAACCAAGACTTGTTTATTGTACAGGAAACTATTAAAACATTAATGGGCCATGAGTGGCCTCGCCTACCTTCGCGGCCTTATCTTTTCACCACTTTGTGCTGTGTTAAACTCCTTCCAGAATCCCCCGAAGCCAAACGCTTTTTCCCTGCTGGGCCTTTGGCACAGGCTATGCCTTTTCCTTGCTACGCCAACACTTGCTTGTCCCCAGGGTCTAAGATTAAGTGACCTTTTTTTTTCCTTTCCAAATTGTGTGTGTGTGTGTGTGTGTGTGTGTGTGTGTGTGTGTGCGCGCGCGCACGCGCGCGCTTGCCCCAGTGGGATGTAGAGGTCAGAGGACACCTTACAGGAGTTAGTTCTCTTTTTCTATGTGGGTCTCAGGGGCCGAACTCAGGTTGTCAGGCTTGGCAGCAAGCACCTTTACCTTCTGAGCCATTTCGCCACTCCCCAGATGTCCCTTTTTTTTTTTTTTTCCTGAGGGCCCTTTTCAGGGTCTTTACACATAGGGTTCCGATGTGTTCATCTAAATTGTTTAATTACCAATAAAGACTCTGGAGTCAAATACTGGGGTGAAAACCCTGATTGACCAAAGGAGCAGTGGAGGAGCAGTTGACCTTCCTTCCGCACTTCCCAGATCGAAGAGACCACACAATCTCTACATCCCTCCCTACCCCTTCCTGTCCATCTTCTCTATCTGTAGTCTTGGCTTCTCTGTGGCTAATTCAGGTCAGCTAGTCACTGGCTCCACCCCCTGATTCAAGGTTAACTTTATTAACACAGTCTTGGGGTGTCACAGTGTGGTCAAATATCCCACAACAGGGCTCATCTGTTTCTATGCTGGGGCTAGGGCAGTCTGCTTTCATCCAAGAAAGCTACTTATGCTCTCAGGGAGGCATCCCCAGTGAGGCATCAGGTGAGTCTTGTCCAGTGGCTGGCAGAGGAGGTGCTGAGCGAACGCTGTTAAGTACAGGAAGAAGAGAAAGCAGCACCCTGGTTCCCAGAGCCAGGCAAGAGCTACCCCTAGTAAAGCGCTATATCTAGATGGATGTCCACAGCACAGCTAGGCCACATGTATGCTCGCAGCCTATGCTTTGGCCTGCTGCAGTGATGGGCACCCTCCCTAGAGAGGCACAAGTCTCCAAGGGCTGCCCCAGGCAGTTCTGACTGAAGAGCTGTTGCAATGGGGCCGGCTGTGGCCAACTGCGTCAGTGGCATGTGCAACAGTTTTGTAACTGTGGCCTTCTGCCTGCTTACTACACACACAGCCCTTGTCCAAACCACTGCTCCCTGGAGAACGACTCTGCTGCGCCCAGCCAAGACCTCTGCTTTGGTTCAAACCTCAATATGGGAAAACACTAATCTTTTTACCCCATAAACCATCCAGTACCTACAGAGTGTGAGAGTGTAGACACAACCCAATCCTGCCGGTTGTTCCACAGCTGGAATCTCACCATGTCCCAGCTTAGCCTGGTGTCAGTCTTACCAAGTCAATTTTCTTCTTGGTCTCCCTTTATATTTCCCTCTGTTACTCTCGCCCCAAGAAACCAAAGACTTTTGTGTTGAAAAATTGCCCTCTGGCGTACTTGTGTTTGCTCTGAAGACCTACTGGAGGGCTCTTTTCCATGGCCCACACTTGGCCTCCGGAGTTCAACTCCACAGGAATACTGGTTAGCTGCACTCTGTGGACTAGTCAGATAATCTTAATCAAGGCTGGCAGTGCCTGAGTCTCAGCTTTCAACTCCATGAAATGGAAACATCTTTACCCATCTAGAGGAGATTGATGAGGCAATGCTCAAGAGCACGTTCAGGAAACCAAGATCTGGGTTCTCTAACTGTTAATTATGGCTGGCCTGAGGGTCCATGGGGGTCCTAAAATGGACCCACTTCCTAAGAAAGCGGTCCGTCAACCTAGTGTTTTCTCATATTGAACGATATAACTTTTTTTTTAAAAAGTGGCCACGGTGCCAGCTCCCTTTCCTAGTTGCAAGGGAAAGTTCTTGAGAAACTAAAAATCTGTCTTTAATTGTGGTATTAAAGTCAGAGCAGTGAAACCTGCAACACAAAAGGAATTGGCTCAAGCCCCTGAAAAGCACCAGGCTGAACTGCAGGCCTTCCAGGCTGGGGATGAGGGGCACAAGGAGGGAGGGAGACAGGGAGTCGTCAGGAAACCAAGTGGGACAGAAACAATCCTATTTTGGTTTTTGTTAGTGAATGGCATACTACATAGATCAGAGACTTCTTATAAAACACAAGCCCCCACTGTACACAAAGCACAGGAAAACGTGAGGAAAGGGGGGAAGAGGAAAAGCAGCTTAGGGTGTGTTAACGCTGCTATTCTGTCAGCTTAAAGAGTATTTTATGCTTGATCAACAGCTCTTTTTTTATGGTGCTTTTCTTTCATTCATTGAAGACATCAAAGCGGGCCCCACCAGCGTACCTGCCCTTCTGGAGCGCTTGGGAGGAGGCGCTAATGAAGCCGGCCTCTGGGAGCCGGAGACCCCCGTGGACGCGGCAGTTCAAAGGGAATATTTCAACAATGATTACATTTTGTAAATCTTTTTATGAAAGAGACAGCTTATTTCCTGCTTTTTTCATGAAAAATAGATTCTATCCATTAAAGTGAGTCCGCACCACGGAAGCTGCCTGGGATCTGAGGTGCAGGCTTGGAGATTAAGGGGGACAAGGACCCGACCCGATGAAATTGTCTTGAGCTCCCATCTCCTGGGCTGGGGTGACAGCACCGGATGTGCTGGGTGGAGCGGAGGTGGCAGCAGGACCTCACTTGTTTGGCCTTGGGAAATGTGTGAATGTGGGGTAAAAAATGTGTGTGTGTGTGTGTGTGTGTGTGTGTTGGGGGGGGCGTTTGGGGGTTTAATTTTCCTCCCTGGGACCTACGTTTATGATCGGTTCTCTTTTAAGTTTTGATTCCACAAAGATCAACATATCAGGAAGCACTGAGCCGCCAATGCTTCTATCCCGCACAAGCTAGACAAAAGATGATTTTTCTTCCCATTTCATTAAGTGTTGCACTTAATGCCTAGAGATTTAAGACAAACCCTTTTCTATAGGGGAAGTTGGTCCTAAAAAGATGGGTTTCCTCTTAAGACACAAGGAGGGCTTTATTAGTATCTAATGTCTGTCTTTAGAGGCAGGATCCAGCCTTTTGTAAGCTTTGTTTTTCACACTAAAGTATTCTTTTCCTTAACTTTTTCCCTTTCTCAAGGAGAAAGTTGTGTAGAGTGGGGGCAAAAAGGGGCCATAATTTCCTGGGGAGCTACAAAATGAAAAAAAAAAAGTATGTTTTCTACATACTGGATTCCAATTTTTATTAAATGCCTGTTGTCTAACAAGGGCAGACAGTCACACTTGGGGTTGGCTGAATGGTGGCCCAGGGAGGTAACTTTTCTGTTTGAGGAGACAGGCGGGGGACTGGAGATCGGTGCTCAGTAGAGCGTAGCCCTGTTCTAATAACCGCTGTACCAGAGCTGCTCCTCCCCAACATGGCTGGGGTTTACAGCAAACCCGTCCCGAGGACCGCTAGTCCCACTCTGTAGGTAGAGAAAGCCAGGAAAGGGAAAAGGAACGTGACAGTTAGGAGCCCACTTATTTCAGAATTCTCCCACAGGCACACTGCAGCGGAGTGCCAGGAGATCTGGCCCCCTGCCAGGAACAAACTCCAGCTTTCACCCCTTCAGCCCCTGGAGCCTTCGCGACTGGACAACACCTGCACCTTCACACATGGTTGTTGTTTTAAGACAGGGTTACAGGTAACCCGGACTGGCCTTGAAGTCACCATACCAGCCTAGGATGACCCCAGGCTTCTGATCCTCCTGCCTATACTCCCCAAAACTGGGATTACAGGCTTGTGTCACTACAGCCGGCAATTTTGGGTCTTTCTGCCCAACAGGTGCCTCCTGCCTGGCCTGGGTGCAGGTCTTTGTTTCTTAGCTCTTTGCTTTAGTCCTCTGCGTGCTGTCTCTGTTCTTTCCTTTCTGGTCCTGTTTCTACTTTCTACCTCAAGCAGGTCTCTCCCTTCCAGGCCTGTGGTAAATCTGCAGAGGAATCACAGAAGACCCCAGTCTCTCAAGGACTGCCGTTCTTCCTACTCCCCCACCACAAGAAGGAAGAGGAAAGGAAGCCATAACCCCTTTGCCCGGCAGCTGGGACAGGGGCTTCTACAGTGCACCCGAGGCAGTCTGAATAGACCATGGAGGAAGCTGTAGCACTGCAGGTTTTGAATTCTTGAGAACAAAGATGGGGAGTGCTGTGTAATGCAACTGGGTCCAGGTCTGGGGACTAGGGATTCTGGACTACAAAACGCAACCCAACACTGGCTGGTGTGGAAACTTCTCTTAATCACACTACAAAGACTGCCATTCCTACATGTCTTCTCTTTCTAGAACACCAATCTTTAGATTCCACTGGTCCAGGAATCACCATTTCTTTGTCCACATGTGGCAGTAATTTTGAGAGGGATGAGAGTCTTCATGCCCCACTTGAGGTTAGAGTAAGGCCTGCCTTGGAAAACACCATGCCAGCTCTGCAGAATGCAAGAGGCCCAGCTTAACTCTTGTGCACCCCAGGCTACAGGAAATAAACTCAAAAGACACAAACCAGCTAAAATGGCCCCAAATGTGAGCAGTCATTAGGGAAGCCCTGAGACAGTGTGGATGGGGAGTGGGGATTATCAGCTAGTTCTCCTCTGCTGGCAACCCTGGTTAAGGGCAGTCCAACTTCCCTCAGCACATTCTCTAAGTCCAAAAGACTCTTAACTCTTTCTCCAGAGACTGTGAGAGGACTTAGAGCTTTACAATAAAAATTGCCTTTGTTAAGAAGTGACTGGTAAAACAAGACCACATTGGGGAGTTTACAACTTCAATGACAGTTTTTTTTCCCTTAATGCTGAAACAGCACATGCTTTTATGTTTAGATTTATTTCCTTCTGAATGTGTAGATTAAATTTATAACTAAGCAATACTCATTACTACAAACAATCCAATTTCCCCCCCAAGTATTTCCAGGGGTTGTAAAGAGGCAGCTGGTCTATGGAGCTGGAATACAAGGTGAAGACCCCACAGGTGTGCCCCAAGTGTCAACCTGAAGGGCCTTACCAGTGATTTTGTCATGAATGCATCATATGTGATGGGCAGCATGACTTGGGGAGAAGAAATATCATCCTAGCACAGAATATTTATTTTTACTTTCTTAGTAAGGATTTCTGAATAGATAATTTTAAAAGCTAAGACAGATTCAAGAAGGCATTATATAGAACCAGGCACACAAGCAAGAGTTACCCTCACTTGTGTTTTTGGCTAAGTTCCAGTTGGTAGTACTCCACCAGCAATGGAAATTTAGGAGCCATGCAGAACACATGCAGGTGCTAGCTCAGAGGAGTCACACACGTCTATGATCTCTGTGTTATTGTTTAAGAAAACCAGTACAGACTGAACGACTAGTATATGTTTGTCAGGTCCTTTAAGGGTCCTTTCCCCCTGTTAAACTACCATACTAATAAGAGAGCCTATTGTTTATTTCACAAGAACGGTGGCAAGTTCAAACGATCTACATCCACTTTCCTTCTGATTTGGCAATTCCAAACATCTTGCAGATGTACCAAATTGTGCTATTCTGAAAGATGGTCCAGTAAAAAAAATTCAGTATTTTCCTTACTGTTAAAGAAGTGAACTGTCTGAGCGAAAATATGACTTCCCGTTCAACCACATCAACCTTTCTGTATTGTTCTGCAGAAACACATTTATGAGTTCAAGTTCAGGCCTAAACTAAATAAAATGCTCATCCAGAGTTTACCACCCGCCTCATTTACATGTATTCTCTCTGAACTCTGCCGGCACAGTGTGCTAGTTTCCAAGGCTTGGTGCAGGAATGTT
The DNA here is from genome assembly GCF_949786415.1 of Peromyscus eremicus. NCBI lineage: Eukaryota > Metazoa > Chordata > Mammalia > Rodentia > Cricetidae > Peromyscus > Peromyscus eremicus. The sequence continues at coordinate 112,540,273 of NC_081417.1, read as the reverse complement.
TGAAGGCTGGGGTCTGGACTGCTTCCTAAGGCACAGCAGACCTCTCAGAAGCTCCCAGCAGCATTGCACTGCAGTTATTAACATTTCTGCAGACCTGCCTTAGAGGCCCAGAGGGAGAAAAGATTCAGGACCAACAGACTAGATCTTCCCAACTTTCCCTATTAGGCATTGACTCACCATCATAGTAAGGATGAATCATGGATTCTAGATGCATATTCTAGAACTCCATATCCACGACTTCAAGTTTTCTGCAATCATTTTCAGCCTTTTGTGGAAGTGGCCAATGTACATTTGTTCTTTTCAAATATGAAGATGTGGGTTTCCTTATACTACTTTCTAGCTTGTGAATGAAGTTGAAAAGTGTTATTAGAAAAATGTGCCCCCCCCCCCGCCCAAATCTCATTTTATATTTACAAAAAAGAAAACAAAAACAAAAAGCAGAGGTTTTTGAGGTCAACAATATCTTGGGAATGGCAAGTCAATAAATGTGTGCCTAAGAGGAAGAGCCAAAGTAGAGATTTGAAGTTGTTCCCTAGGAAGCTAGCCGGAGAGAGCTGGTTCCTGGCTAGCCAATATTGACACTCAAGCTCTTTGCTAATCAAGGGTCCAGGAGATCAGAGGAGACAGCCATGGTCTTCACGGGCTGAGGTGAGAAAAAGAGAATGAAGGACTCTGCTTTTTGTCTTCTCTCTGAATGAGAGTTTATGGAGCAAGACAGTGGCCGAGAACATCCTCTCACGGCATGTCTTCACACAGAACAGTTCTCTCTGAGCAGTGATCACACACCGCCAAAATATAGGTTGCTGGTTCCCAGGTTCAGCAGCAGCACTCCTCTAGGTGACCCATGACACGCTAGATAAACAGCTTAAGAATCACTGTTGCTGTGTGTGCTCCATGGGGCTCAGGAAACTGACCAAGGGTGGATTCGGGCAGAGTCCCAGGGATCTGTATCATTTGGCTTTGCACATCAGTTGAGAGGGGACTGAGACCACCTTTCTAGCATAGTGGGTATGAGAATGGAGTGAAACAAGGTATGAACATGGTTTGTCATCTGATTACCCTCGAACATCCAGGGGATTGGAGCTGATGCTCTGCTTTAGAAGGAAGAGAGGAGAGGATTCCTCCCCACCCCAGCAAGACAGAAATCTTTGGCATATGCTAGCCCATGGGCTTTTCTTGGGTTAGCAGGGAACAGCACATGTACACTGGCCCTATGCTAGATTTTACTCTGTCTCAATCCCTTGAATTCAGTTCACTTCCATGCTGAAAAAATACTCACTATCTGAAACCGAAATATGCTTCAAATCCAACATTTTGCTATGAAATTTGTAATGTGGACACAAGTAACATGGACTCTGTGTCGTACGGAAATGGGTTTGAGGCTGGTTTCTTTGGGTAGCAGTTTACCTATGGGATGGCATCTGAGCTCATAGCTCTGGAGGATGTCTTAGCCTCCATCCACGTCTGACTCCCAATCTGCAAACTGGAAGTCTATGTATGAGATGTATTCCCTCCTTTGTCTGGTTTCTGTCTCCCTTCTTCACTTTCCACAAATGCTAATAATAAAATAATAATGTTGGCCCATTGTTCACGGCCAAGGGGCCCTTGCTGTGGAGGGTTCCTCCAGGAAAGGCATGAGGCACAGCTCCCAAAGTCACTAAGCAACTCTTGCAAAATGTTGGGTGGGAGGAAGCTCCTAATTGCTTTGAAGACAAAACAAGTTGATAGTTCAGAAATGTTTTACACTTGTTTACATGTGTGTGGGCAGATTCAGACTGCCCACTACTTCATCCCTGTCGCCTCTTCTATAAACAGTACTCTCATCCTTTTTTTTTTTTTTTTTTTTTTTTTTCTGTAAGCAGCGGAGGCACTGCGATTCCAGAAACTAGTTCTCTTGCCCGAGCTGAATGGAAGGGAGGGGATGAAGGGAGCAAGCTGCCTCCTGGCAGTGACAGAGACACTTGGAGGAGCCTGATCTCTCTTGCACTGCTTTAGACGTAGTTCGCCAGCACTTGGGAACTCCCCATCTTGCTAAATTTCATGTCTGGTTCCTACTCAAAGAAAGCAGCCAGCAACTGGTAGAGGCCAGCCTAGATTGGAGAGCCCTGACCCCAGGCCAGAGGAGCCTTAGTGACTTCCATGAGGACTTCTATCCGGTAGATCTTGGTTGGCAAAGGTCATTGTGATTCGAAGCCTAAGGGAGGGGTCAGGCAAACAGCCTCCCTGGAAGATGCCGGAGGAGGTTGGGAAAACTGTGATGTCATTAGGGGTGGTGGGAAGAGAACCTTCTTCACACTTGGGCAGGGGAAAGTATTTGGAAAGACGCTACCCGAAAGATACAGGATGGCTTTAGCTGGATGGTAACAAGGTGAAGAAGAGCAACACACGCGGCACCACCTTTATAGTAGGGAAGCTGTGAAATCGCCACTGATGTGAAGGCAGACCTCTCACTGACTCATCATCGCCATATTTCATAATATTTGCCTAGAAAGACGCATAAAGCCTATCAGGTTAAATTAATCCTAATGGCCAATTTTCATCTTATTCTAATTAAACAATTTCAATTTAATTAATGCAAGCATAGAAATTAGTCAAAATTACAAATGTAAATGTTGAACTTTAAATCAAAGGTCCTTCCTATTCCTCATCTTCTGTAAAAGCACTTTGGAGTGCTTGCCTGTGAGGTGATGGGGATGTTAACCTTTGTCTGCACTGTGAAGGACAGAGGACACAAAACTGTGTGTGTGTGGGGGGGGGGCAAAAAAGCAAGCTACCCAGGAGCATGGCCAGGCTTTTCACAGAGAGAGAGACACACATACACACACAGAGACACACACTACAGAGACACACACAACTTATGGTAGTCTATGAAAATAAAATCTCCCAAGGTGAACTGAATTAACAGCTTTTATTCCTCGAGATTCTGAAGCCCTTGGGTCACTTTACAGCAGTGGATCTCAACCTTCCTAACGCTGCGACTCTTTAATACAGTTCATGTTGTGGTGACCCCAACCATAACATTATTTTCATTTCTACTTCCTAACTGCAGTTTTGCTACTGTTATGAATCGTAATATAAATATTTTTTTGGAGACAGAGGTTTGTCAAAGGGGTTGTGACTCACAGGTTGAGAACCACTGCTCTAATGGCTACTGGGCTTTTATAAAATACCTCTGTAAAATAGAAACCATGACCCCAAGCCGCACACTAGACCACCAGCTCCTTCCTTCTCTGTGGTTGGATTCCCACATCTCTGTCCTGGGTGAGGTGCATGGCCTTGTGAGCTGTTTCCACCTCCACAGCTTTGGACTCTTTATTGAAAGGTGCTGCTTTATTAAAGTGAAGAAACTTCATTCCCATATGCAGTGAAATTTCTTGTCATGAAACAGCGTGTCCTAAGTAAATCGTCTTTCAGGGGATTACCAGCTTTGGTGTTATTTCTTCAACCTCAAAAATACGGGCATCTTCAAGCGGATTTAAAAAATTTTCAAGGCAAATAACCCAAGTGATCCCCATCAAGATATTAAAAAGTCATCCCTCTCTTTTCATAAAAATCCAAAGTGGGTGGATTCAGAGCTCTGAAACTGAGAAAGAAAAGGTCTGACAAAATGATCTCCCCCTTTTCCCTAAAAAACAGGGGAAAGTAGTTACAAAAATCCGAAAAAGAAATGCATCGTTTTTTGCTTTTTTGCTTTAATTTAAAAAATTTGTGTTGCTGAATCACACTTCAAATGGGTCTGCACTCACACCAGCCAGCTCTTGGTTTCAGGAGAGTGATCTACTGTTACTCTTACTCAGAAAACAGCAGGATTCTTTTTTCCCAAAAGGAGGACCTCATCATGACAATGCTCCCCATCTCCACTCACTCCTGATTATATATGAGAATTATTTGATAGCAATCAATTCACTATTACTGTTTGGGGATATTACAGAAGAAGAGCAGGGTGGTTTAATAATATAATTAATTAATGTAGTAATCACCATTAGGCTTAGAAATGATGGTAGGAACCCTATACCTTGGTTAATGGTCACGGGCAAGTCATTCTGGACTGCCAAAGGAAGCAATGGTTTTATCTTCTACCCCATGGGAATGACACTTAGCCCATCACATTTAAGTTTTGACCTTCACGGAACAGCATGATCCTAATCCCTAGATTTCATAATCTTAACTGGGCAACATTAAAATATGGATTGACTCCAGTTGGCAAGAATCTTTATGTTCTTTTCACTAAAAAAGCTATAAATTCAATGGTTGACCTTTTATTTCCAGGTCACAAGTGACACCCACTCAGCTTCGTCCATTCACATAGGATTTATGTTAGAGTTTGCAGGTTGAAGTCATGAAAGTTGAACTTTAATGAAATGTCTTTCAAAGATGTACACTTAGCCAAAAAATTTTTGACAAGAAATTAGTGATAGCTTTTTTCCCAAACAGTGATTATACCCCCTGGCTCATTAATGGTCTCAACTGAATCTACTAATTGTTCACTTGTAGTAAGTTTCTTCTAGAATCATTTTTCTGGGGGTACAAATTGTTTGTGTTTGGGAGATAATAGCACCTTAGCTTCCAGCTTAGATTTCTAAGTTGAAAGACTCTCGAGATATCCCCTTCATGTTACCACAACTTGTCCATCTCCAGCTGAAAACGTGCCTTGTTCTTTTGCACCAAATCAATTGTATTGATGGGAGGCATTCGTTCAAGCTGTCAATCAGGGAAATGTGATCTGATGGGGCCCCATTGCAGTGAGATAAGGAAGGAGGTCCAAACCTGCTCAGGTCCACACCATCTGAATGAGATCAATGCTTCCCACCGTACCCTCCCTGTCATGGAGCACCCTAACTGTCACAATTAATAATGCAGAAGGAGCCTGATTAACTTAAACAAAGTGATCTCCGCTGTGTAAACACACAGAGATCTAGGAGGCAAGGGTTGGACAGAAAAGAACAAAACGTCATTTTTATTTTTCATGTGGACACACTCTCACTTTCCATTCTTCTCTTGTAACAATTACTGTACCAGCCACTCTGACAGAGTCAATAAATTGATCGGGGTCTTGACGCAGCAGCAAAGCAGGCTAATCTGATGCACCATTATCTGCCCAGAGAGTGTGGGGTGGGGCACACTCAGGGAACAGAGAGCAAAAGGGGAGGGGGTCAGTAAAGGAGAACCTGCTTGTCCTAGGTAGGTAAGGACCTCTCCACGTGTCACTTCTGGAACAGACAGATGTATGTGTGGCAGGTGTGCTGCATGTGTTGGGAAAGGACAGGAAAAAAAAATCAGCCTTCAGCTTGGTTAAAGGATGCAGCCTAAGTAATACCATATGCACCACTTATTTGGGTCCCTGTGGAGTTCCAGTCACTCACAGGATCTGCAATTCAATGAGGATCACCACCCCATTAGGACTAATCATGTCAGCCGCCCTATCTGACAAAACAAACACCCAGAAACTGGCCCTCCCAGGTTCACAACTTGCTTCTGCACTCAGATTTTGTCCACCCTTCCCTCACCAAGCATAAAGTTTAATTGTTTTTTTTTAAAAATGTGGAATTATGTACAGAGACTCTCTACTATATTCCCTGACAGATTTATCCTCAGAATCAGAAACTGATGCTGTTAGTTGAGTCAACTCAACTTGCTCCTTGGGAATACACTAAGTATGTTCTTAATAAATAAATATCATTCCACTGGCCAGCGAGAGAATAACGGCATACTTCACGGAAAGTGGATGTGGAAGGCTGAAGCTGGAGACTCAGCTCAAGGGTCTCACCATGTTAACATTCCTATTTCTTCCCATCCACAGGTCCTTTGTCCTGAAGATAATTAAGACTATTCCAGTTTTCCCTCAGAGCCTACCTAGCTTCAGTTTAAAGGGGGTGAAGCGTAGGGATTGGGCTTTCAAACTCTAATTAGATTCAATCTTTATGCACAGCAATGGAAGGAAGGAATAAAGTCATGACTTTATTCAAATGTGACTTCTGAGGACCAGGAGGCTAAACAGGGTCACCATGGTCATAGGATAAATGAACTCAGATCTGCTTCCTTCCAAAGCCTGTGGTTTCTTGACTCTCTTCTCCTGGCAAGGAGAAAACTCAAGACCATATGTCTTCATGCACAGTGCCTGCAAATTCCATGCCCAATGGGGACCACACCAAGCAAGGCTGAAGAATCTTCATGCTGAAAGCCCTCTGTGCCTTTTGCAAGTCCTTATGTTCCACAAGATAAAGTTCAAGTGTCTCTCCCCAGATCCAGGTACATGCTCATCCATGACTGGACCCCCCTCCCCCAATCCAGGTACATGTTCATCCATGACTGGCCCCCCCAGATCCTGGTACATGCTCATCCATGACTGGACCCCCCTCCCCCAATCCAGGTATATGCTCATCCATGACTGGACCCCCCCAGATCCAGGTACATGCTCATCCATTACTGGACTCCCCCAGATCCAGGTACATGCTCATCCATGACTGGGCCACCCCCCCCCCCAGATCCAGGTACATGCTCATCCATTACTGGACCCCCCCCCCCAGATCCAGGTACATGCTCATCCATGACTGGACCCCCCCAGATCCAGGTACATGCTCATCCATGACTGAACCCCCCCCCCCCAGATCCAGGTACATGCTCATCCATGACTGAACCCCTCCCCCCAGATCCAGGTACATGCTCATCCATGACTGGACCCCTCCCCAGATCCAGGTACATGCTCATCCATGACTGGAGCCCCCCCCAGATCCAGGTACATGCTCATCCATAATTGGACCCCCCCCCCCAGATCCAGGTACATGCTCATCCATGACTGGACCCCTTCCCCCCTAGATCCAGGTACATGCTCATCCATGACTGGACCCCCCCCCCCCAGATCCAGGTACATGCTCATCCATGACTAGGGCCTGGTTTAAACTCTAGCCTCACTGCTCAGCATTCTCAGCTACTAACTTACATGACAGACCACACAAAGTAGTGCTCTCTACCCACAATCTAACTATCCCTTGGTATACACTATCCCTGTCTGCAAAGGTCTGTTCTTCTAGCATGGATGCTTCTCCTATAATATGCCCCCCCCTCACATGACACTTGCCCTCCAGAGTTCTTCCTGTTCTGTCCCACTGATGGATCACACATGTTCCCATGGTGTCACTTATCAGACCTTGCTGTAATTTGCTTACTTTCCCACCAGAAGTTAGTGAGCTTTGTAGGGCAGTGATTAGATTACATACACCCATGGCCTTCTTAGCTGTGTATATGGTATGAGGAATATATTAGGTGCTCAATAAATACTGACTTCCCTCATCTGAAGATTACTTAGGTGACAAATTGCTTAGGTGACAAGTGGGAGAGGTGAGCTGGGAAGCCAGGTGCTCTGACTCCTGTCCCAGTGCTTCTCCAGCTTTCCCAGTATTCACAAGACTGATCTACAGTTGGCCTCATCACTGGACCTTCCTACAGTATTGCCTTTCTATTCCCGAGTACCACTCCTTCCCTATCCATACATATGAACACATGTGACCAGGCATCAGCAGATGGGGGACTATGCTGAGGGGCAAAGACTGTAGGTCATGAGGATTGGCCATCAGTTCTTCCATTATTCAAGGCAACAGCGGGGCAAGCTGCCTATCCAGCCTGTCCTGAACACTTCCTGCATCAGCCAAGGCAGCACCATGCTCTTACTCTGTGTTCATGTTCAGACTTGGAAGAAAGAGGGCAACACACACAAGCAAGGACCAGTTGAGCAAACCCTGTACCAACACCAACATAGAGATGTCGGAGGTCACGAGCCCATGTGACTCAGGAGTGAGTGTGGAAAATATTAGGGCAGCAGTAACTCACTTCTGTTCTGCTACAAAGAAGCAGTGTGAGGCCTTTAGCAAAGTTCCCATGAAGATATTAGAGAGGACTGTGCTTCAGTGGACAGACCATATTGTGAGGCGTATCTCCAGAAGAGAGGTCCATGATGAAGCATTTTCCCTTATCTTTAGCTCAAACTCAGGAGGGTATCAAGGGGCTGAGGAGACAGGAAGAGTCAGCAGCAGTCACCAGCTCTCTGGAGACTCTCTCACTGGCTTGGAACTGTGTCCTTCCCACTGCCAATCTCTTGGGCTCATTAGCAGCCCTGGGAAGGGCCCTGGCCAGACAACACCTGGCTACTCAATCATTCCCCCATGTGGACAGTCATCACCTAGAGTGCAGGAGCCCTCTGTGGAGGTGGCTCCTGCCCTGGGGCTTTTCCCTGCAGAGGCTGAATGAACTGTGAGAAGCCACTGTGCTGAGTCTTCCTGGAGTTCATGCAGCGGGGAGGGTGATGGGCTGAGCTTCCTGTTCTCTGAGCTCTGTTGACTCAGGCTCAGCAGAGCCCAGTGCTGGTCTTCTATAGAGGAAGCACCTGGCTCAAGGTCTGGTTGCTGGGTGAACCTCGCGGCACGGGAGGGCACTGTGTACAGAACCCCCATGAGCCACATGCCCTCTATACAGCTTTCTCAGAGTCCACACTGACACAGTGAGAGGTGTCCTACCCAAGGGGACTATCCTGTCTACTTCCTGGACCTCAAACAGCAGTTGAAAAGAGATGACACACACCCTCTCTGTCTCTCTGTCTCTCTTTTCCTCTCCTTCCCTGTCTGTCTCTCTTTGTCTCTCTCTCACACACGCACATACACACTCACACTATAAGTTTCCTTGACACATGGGGAAGGAGTAGAGGACAAAACTGTATGGAAACCAGTATTAAGAGAGAGAAGAGGTAACAGTCAGGGAAGTTAAAAGGTACATGAGACTTCTCAGAGAGTGGGAAGACGGTGTGTGGTAGGTATTGTTAACAGCCTGACCATGATGTACTGCTTCTTCGTTCATGGAATTAACTTTATTTAGACATAAGAATGTGATCAGTATTAGGTAATGGGCCAAGATTTAAGCCAATCAAAACAATCTTATTCTAGCTTTCCCAACACCTAAATATTGAACCAAAATGGGACTTAGTTGCAGCTAGCAAGAGCTATGTAGGAATTTGGTAGCCCGGCACAAAGGTAGAGCATGGCACATTTCTCTGGTATTGCTCGAACGGTGGAGTATGATATAGAGGTGATGTCTGGAGCTGCAGCAGCTATTCTGGAACTGGGGGGGGGAACCAAACACAAAGACAGAAAGACAACACACTACGGATGACAGAGCAGAATTTTAGAAAGCATATGGGTCCCTGCTGGAGTCCCACAGCAGCCGAAGCAATGACAATTTCTGTAATTTTAGAAAAATAACCTTGATTAGCTCAAGTAACTGGCTTTCCTCCTAGTAGGTAGACACTATTATTGATTTCATTAAATAGACGTGGAAGTCGAATTTCAAAGGAGAACGTACATATGGACATAGCTATTATGTGAAATCAGGCCACTCCTATCCCACAGCTAATGGCTCTGTGCCTGTGCTACCAAGAAATCAGATTAAGTGTTAAGGACATGTCCCTTATCCCAGAACCTCCACTGCTGGAGGCATTCCTCTTCTGTGCAAACTGTCATCAATGCGTCTCTAGCTCCTGCTCGCTATCTGTAGCCTCACTTCTTATTCTGTGAGTCACTGATATGGGGTTGCAAAACTGGATGTGAGGTTCTAAAAATATTGCAAACAGTAAATAAGACATCTCTGGATGCACAAGGGCCAGAAATTAATTAAAAATCAAGCGAGCAATGAATCTGAGGTGTTTGGGCAGCACTGGCCCATGTTGCATTGCAGGACCTCGATGCAGGCTTGCACATGGTGCAGTGTGCACTTTTGCATCATGCATCTTCACACTGTGCAGTACCAACAAATGCTGCCTGAGTCACCTCAGCTCAAAGTGAGGTTATTGCAGGTTATGAATTGTAGTGTTTTTTATTAATCATGCAAAGCTTTCTGCTCTTACAGAAACATAATGATTTCATTATGGAAAACAAAGACTTTAAATATTTTCCTACCACTGTTCCAACTGTCAGTATGTTAGTATCAGATTAGTATATCTTTGGATTATCTCGGAATATTTAATTAAAACTTTTTTTTGTGTTGTTGACTTGAGTTTCATGAAACATTTGTTAAGTGAATTTTGGCTTGTATATGGATAGAATTTCCAACAATTTCTGAATGGCCTTAAATAGACTTCTGCCAGTTTGTTCATAGGCATTTATTAGAAGTGATATTTCCAGTACTGATAATTTTAAAATCAAAGTATTGATCAACTCTGAAAAATGTGGAAGACTGTCCACATCCTGCAGTATTGGATAGATGATTACATCCATTTTATTAGTATGTAAATTTGCTGTAATCCTTAATAAATTATATGTATACCAAAAATTACTTTATGATAAATTTATTTACGATTTATTGTAAGTAAATGTTTGACTTGCACACTAGTTTTCTATACCTATAAACCTGAGGTCATACAGAACCTGCTCATGGGGAAAAGGTGAGTGGAAGTGGGAAGGAGACGCTCAGCAGAGGGCTGTTCTGCAAGGCCTGGTCTCTCTCCTCTGCCTCGCTCCGTTTCTCCATGCTTCCCAACTTAACAGACATCACATCTCTAATATTTGCTCTCCTTCCTCCATGATATCTTAATTTTTATTTTTTTTTTCCTGAAATCACCTCACACCTTTTTCCATTGCTGTTGATTTCATATCAATGTGAGGGAAAAAGGTAGCAATATCTACCATGCATTGACCTTGTGAGATGGCATGGTCCACACCCTAATTCTTAGAATAATTATCAATTTGTATCAACTAAGATTCTCCCTCCATCTTTATATTTTGGAGACAGGGGCTGTAGCATTTCCAGCATGCTGGAATTATAGGCATGTATCAAGCTTTGGAAAAACGAAGGTCCCATTGGTTGGACGATTTTTAAAAGGCATCACATAGCTTGCCAGGGAGTCAGCTGACAGGCATATGTGCCCATGTAATATTACATGCTGAAGGCTCCTCTGAGTCCTTGCTGAATAGGACACATGGCTTTGTGCCCCTGACCATACAACCTTGGTAATATGGTTTGAGAAAGTCACTTCTCCTCTGTAAATCAGTTCTCTATGTTTTTAAACTATAGGGTGGGATTAACAACAATATCTCCTTTCTATTCGAAGGGATGTTTTTAGGATCAAATGAGCATACACACATACCCATATTCGGGCATATTATGTATTATATATATACACACACACACATATATATATACTTATCACACACACACACACACACACACACACACACACACACATTTGTCACAACCTCAGATAAGAAACCAGGCTATAAAAATAGAATTACTGAGGAAAAAGAGAGAAAGCGTGACTGTCACCAACGTGACACTTGGCTCCTAAGAGACGCAACAAACTCCTAGTCAAGACCCGAGTTCAAAGCACTAACTTGTTGTATCCTGGGGCTGGTTTGGGATATTCTTATAGAAGCCTACATACATTACAAGCAGCACTTTCCCCCAGCAGACTGAGAAAGCATTGTTTCCACTGGACCTAGAAAGTGTGAGCCTGGCCTCAAACCAGCTTAGGAGAAAACAGTCTGTAAGGCTTCACTGTGCACAACTAGGTACGGAGATAGTATTTAGGAAAGAGACTAGTTAGGAGGAAACTGAGTGAAGAAGCCTTGGCTCCCTCAGTACCTTGGAGCCCGCTCACCCTTGCTGTAGTTTGTTAAGTGGTAATAAATGCAAGCTGTAGGACTATAAGGAGCATAGGCCCCAAACCCGGAGCTAGGGAGTGGTTAATACAGAATACCAACTTGACCAATAAGTAACCTCTCAAAGTCAGGAGCACAAGAGGTTTCATTTGCTGTTCTTCTTCAATCAGCTGAAGGAAATGCTCAAATCCACCTGGAGGGTGGGGCAGGATGGGAAAGGACAGAGCGCTTTGTTACTCTCTAAGAGAAATCCGAGTTCCTTCTGTACTCTCCAGCTGAGCCTTAGTTTAACTGCTGTGTTGTACTTCTCTTTCTGGGGCCAGGAAGTCACGTGGGCGAGTGGGAGGGAAGGAGGCAGCAGGCTTCGGGTCCTGGGAACGTGCTCACATAGCTTGGTGCTATGTGAGGGCACAATGCTCGGAGCAGACATTTCTCAGAAAGGACGGGGAAGGAGTTCCTGCCTGGTATATTTCTGGCAGGAAAGGATTCTAGTTGTATCTACTTGGTCTAGGGAAGGTAGAGTTGCATGATTCCTTTCTTAGGACTGTCTCAAATTTTATCTATCACCTGACTAGCAAGAATTAAAAGTAGTGTGCGTGTGTGTGTGTGTGTGTGTGTGTGTGTGTGTGTGTGTGTGGGGTGTAGGTATAATACACAAAATCCTTATAATCATACTAATGTTAGATGAGGACAGAAAAACAATCCTGTCCTTCTGTCCCTTCTACTCTTTGGAATAGTCTTACAGCCATTCTGTGATGCTGAAACCTCTTAGCCTAAGCACCATGGCTTTTATTTTTTCTTCTCAGACAGGTTCTTTCATAGCACAGTCTAATCTAGACCTCTCCATGCAGCCCAAGCTAGCCTTAAACTCATGATCCTCCTGCCTCAGCCTCCCAAGTCCTGGGATTATAGCTGTGTGTTATCATGCCTAGCCACACTGCACTATTAATGCCAAATGCTATGGTTTCTCTAGGTCTGTTTCTTCTACTGCACCCTCTAGAAGTTCAGGACTGTTGGTATTCCTTGCATTTGGTAGGTGTTAAGGAATATAATAAGCAGTTAAACAAATATTAAAGTGGTTGAAATTGTGAAGAGTTTTGCAGATTGCTTAAGTTGTGGATAGGAACTCAGCCAGGCCTCAGGAACATGACACCAAGATTGGGCATGGATTGAAAACCTCTTCACATCTCTATGCTCCACTTTCTTTGTGGCTGCCTACCCAAGGTGGCAGAGTGTGGGCTGTAGGCAACAGGTAAGGAAGGCAATGGGTGTCACTGCCCTGGTCCACCCTGTGGAAACTTTTCTGGATGATTGTGAGGCTCAGACATACACTGTGAACTCAAGGCCAAGGTTGTGGCACCGTAGGCAGTATGTGGGGTGAGGCAGCTAAGATTTACTTAGCAGAAGTTTCAGTGAATTGGAATCATACCAAGCTGAGACAGTCTCCTACGGTTTTAAGTAGCATTTCAGATACCACAGCTCTATTGATGCAGAATGGTGATAGGGCTGGTGGGAGAGAGAAAATGCTTGCTTTTAATACCGTTAGTATTCATTTTTCATTGTAAAGAATTCATCCTCATCAGAGTTCTGTAGGTTAAACATTTTTCATTTTAACATTTGGATTAAACTAGACCCTGAATCAACATGAGCTCTTTGCTCAGTCCTCCTGTGTGAAAACCGGTATTTCTATTTATTAACTGGTTATGAAATGTAAACTTTTTTCCCTCTAAGTAAATGCCTGTTTATAATAGCTGTTGTTTTTAGATTAGATCAGGAGATGCAGTTACCATGGCCCACAGCTTTCTACCTGAAGAGTGGCAGGGTCCGTATCATTCAGGGCCGAGTGGGGGGCACATCAACAGTGTACAAAGAGAGTAAACACTCAGGGACTTATCCATGGGTTAGATCAAACATCATGGGGAGATACTAAGAAAAAAGAGCTTCAGGGTGAGCTGAGGTATAGTTTCTCAGGACAGGTAGACTTTTCATAGTCCACCGAGAGCTGACCACATCTCCTGGTGAGAGCAGCTACAATGGAGGGAGGAGTAGGGTGTGGGCCAGATGACAGGAGCAGAGGAAGCGGGTGGAAGCCAGCAGCCAGGTGGAAGAAGAGAACAGATCACTTGGCAGAGCATCCAGCCAGAGCCAGAAGCCAGGGTGTGACGTACCAGGCGACTGGAAGGAGTGTGAATGGAAACGGGCTCCCATAAGTGTAAGAGGGATGTGTTTATTCCTCAATGATGGGAGGATTCTCTGGAGAAGAACTGACTGGCAGGGAAGGAGGGGGAAACAGCTTTCAATTATCCATGCTATCGTTCCCCACCAATCACTGCAGATGATGAATAGGTGTAATAAAAGCCAATATTCAACTTTTCCAATTTACATGGAAAGAAGGTCATAATACATTGTTACACAGAAGAAACAGCAGGTTACTAAACAGTGGATGTAATACGACCTTATTTTTGCAATACACTTGAATGTGTAGAAACAGCCAGGGTGGATTTACTCAGAAACGTTAACAGTAGGACTACTAGTGATTTGTATTATTTTTCTCATCTGTATTTTCCACAATTAACATGTATTATTATAAAATACAGTCACCACTTAAAAATAGATTTTATCTTTTGGGGATGGGCTTATGCAACTTAACATGATGTTATCTAGATTCATCTATATTGTGGCAAGTATCAGGATGTCCTTCATTTTTAGCAATGACAACTACTGTATGTGTAAAAACCATATTTTAAGATAGATGTTTTCAAAGCAATTATGTAACTTTCAAGCTCACCAAGGACATCTCTGAATAAGAAGGTATGGGGAAATAAGTAAAAAAAAAAAATGGAGAAACCATCTTCTATAGGGATAGCATAAGAAATGTCAAGAGACTTCTACTAGGAAGTGGGTTTTGGGGGACAGAAGGACCATTTCACTTCACATCTGTTTATGAACTTAGTGCTGTATTCTTCTGTTTTGTTCTGAGACAGCTTCTCATCATCTATCCTGGGCTGGTCTGGAAATTTCAATCTTCCTCTCTCAGCCTCTCAAGTAGCATGGGCTACTGTTCCCAGCTCTTCTGCATTTACAAAGTCAAACATCTGTCTGGGTGACTCCAGCTTTACTAATACAGTGACAGAAAACTTCTGATTGCCTTGGAAAGTTTTCCTAAATTTCAACTACCAATTTTTAAGCCTTACAGCAAAGCTATCTAACGACAACCACACATTCACAGGAAGTGAAGAAAATGCCAGTGCTCCAATTATATTGTTAAAAATCTTGTAAGCCAAGACTGGTGGCACAGGTTTATTTGAACAGCTACTTGGGAGACTGAGGCAGGAGATGATGGCCTATTTGGCCCACTGAGTGAGTTCAAGGCCAGCCTGGGCAATTTAGTGAGAACCTGTCTTAAAAGTTTTTGAAAAGTAAAACCAAGGCTTGAGATCAGTGGTAGAGCCTAGCATCTGTGAAGTAATCCCTTGTACAACACACACACACACACACACACACACACACACACACACACACACACACAGACAGATGGTTTAACTAGGTATGGCCCCCACAGACTAAATGCTTGGCTTACAGCACTGTTAAGAGGTGTGGCCTTGTTCCAACAGTGTGGGGGTGGGCTTTGAGGTCTCCTAAGCTATGCCCAGTGTGGCACACAGACTCCTTATGTTGCCTGTGGATCAAGATATAGAATTCTCAGTTCCTTCTCCAGCACCATATCTGCCTGCATGCAGCCATGTTCCACTATGATGATAATGGATTAAACCTCTCAAACTGTAAGCCAGCCCCAATTAAATGGTTTCTTTTATAAGAGTTTCTGTTGTCATGGTGTCTCTTCACAGCAATAAAAACCTAACTAAGACACACACACACACACACACACACACACACACACACACACACATCCTGTAAGAAAATACCTTTCAACTAATGATTTCTTACTAGGGAGCTGTATTTAAGGTCTATTGTTACTTATCATCTACATCTAATACTTACTTTGACAGTAAGTATTTCTTAAAATGTTAATATATATCATAAAATAGAAATACTGGAGGCATATAAATTTTACTTTAAGACATAAGACTAAATAGGTATATAGAGGGTAGAAAAAGACCATTCCATTCATACGGTTTCTCATGGGATAATCAGGAATGGCCTTCTTCAAGCCAAATGTGACAGGTGTCACTGCGGTAAGAAACATTTAAGCTATTGTCACCACAGTGCCAAATATTTAATGGAAAACAAAAAGAATTCAGTTCCAGATGCCAATACTGGACCTATATGACATCATTCATCCAGATGCGTGCAAAATCTGGATTGTTAAGAATTGAAGTTTTGTGGTCAACATCACGAAGACTCGGTCTTTAGGTTAAACAAGGCACTTATGAAACAAAGTAATACTGGAAAAAACACATTTTCATTATAGAGAGATAAATCAAATAGAACATGTACAGTTTAGATGATGTGAATTAGTTTGTATAAAATATCATGCAGAATCCAAACAAGATACTTCAAAGCGGCAGTCTCCAGGTTCTCCACGAATCAATTCTGAGCACATCCAAGTTTTGTGAAAAACAAAACAACCATCCAATTGAGCTGAGGGAGGCCCTCTGCTCACCCTTCACTGAGCCAGAACATGGAAGTCCAAACAAGGTACAAAGCTAAACCATCTTCTAAGACAGATATTCTCAGGCAATGGGACAACTTCAAACCACCAGTAAAGTGTTTGAACATTTGAGGTGTAGGAAAATAAGCAAATAAGTGGGAGAATTTTATGAGAGGTACTGAGTAGAGCTTTTAATCTCAGACACCACGTGCAAGCCAGATTTAGAAGAAACAGCAGAAGTGGGAGATTCGAGAGGAGAGAGGCCCCCCTTCTTCGCCCCCACCCCTTTGGCTTAGTGCTGGACTTTCTGGGGTGCAGCTTCAGTGTAGGGAGGAGGGAGAAGCAGCGTTGTGGATGAGCATGGCAAAGCGGAGCCCTGTAAGAAGGGGGCAGACTCAGGAAGCACCAGGCTGTACTTATAAACGAGTCCGCTGACGTCACACAGCTAAGCGTCCGCACAGAACCACACAGAGAAAATGTCAAACCCTGCCAAGAACCTCACGGACAAAATAACTTCTTAGAGTCAATTAGGAAAGTACGCGGTCGTGTTCTAGTTCGGAAAGTGAAGGGTAGTTTATTCTACAAACCTGGACCTGATTTTATTTCACAAACCTCTACACACATGCCTTGGGACCCAGAGAGTTGTTGCTTCTCAACTCACAGCAGCCACTTCAAACCTGTTTTAAAAGAGCGCTTCTTAGCCTGTACAGCCCCCAACACAACGTTCTCTGTGCTCAGCCAGCTCTGGGTATCCTGGGCTCTACTTGCAATCAGCCACCTCAATATGACTTTCTGCTGACCCCTCCAGCTCACAGCACCTTGCTTCCCAGTGGCCAGCAATCACCTCCTTGGAACCAACATCAGTAACTTAATAAAGAGCTTAGGAACCCTTTGTCCCCACCCACCTCCTTTCTTTTAGAAAGTTTGCCAGTTTCCTGGGGCCATAAAAATGAGAGGGGTGGCTGGTCTCCCTCCCCACATGGGCTTCGGTACCATGGAAACCAGGTTCCATGGGGCGCATGTCTTGTCTGCTTACAGCTACAGAGCCATGGCTGCCTCAAAGAGGAAATACACACAGTCTAGCCTAGCAACCTTCACTTGCCGCGGCAAAACCGGTCTGGCCCAGAAGCCCCCCTCTCCTACCCCAATACCGTAAGCAAAGATCCCAGGAACATTGTCTACGGTTCCTGAGAACACAGAGAAAACATGGCTACAGGGCTGGGAGGGCTGGGGTCAGGCAGAAACAGCAGAGGGGCTGGGGCATGTGGCCTGGTGTGCCCCCAAGACACGTTAAACTGCACCTGATGAATAAAACAAGCTGCACCACATACAGAAAAGATGAGAGCGGCCCACCTGTGTCTGTTGAGGGATATTTACAAAGCTTGGATCCCGTGGTCCAACACTGACGAATCGGTTTGCGGGGGAGGTGCTGGGTGTCGAGTAGGCTGTGAAGGGAAGGGACACATGCGTTCAGGAAGCAGCACGAGATTGCACACACAAACAACACCAAAACACACAGTCTCTGAGCCTACGCAGCTGATTAATGCAAACACTGGAGCTAGCGAAGGATCTGGCTAGCAAAGGGAGGGATGGGCAGGGATTGGCTCCCAGGGACCGCTGGGGTTAAATGACATGAAACTGGTGCTCTGAGGAGTCGTCTTCTCCTCCCATCATCCAAATTAGAGCATGCAGGACATTTGCAAAGTGGACTCAGTATGTTAAACATGAGCTCTGGGGTAGAGAGAGAGAGAGACACCCTGGTCTTAGCATCCGGGAGAAAGGAATAAAGTAGGAAAGGGAGGGGCATAGTTCATTTTATAGCCATGCTTTCTCAACTGCTGCAGTTGGGAGAGTCACAAACCAGTTCTGGGCCTCCACAGCTAGAGACGGAAGTGGAGTCTTAAGGGAGGAATGAAGGGACTCTCCAGGAAGGAGGAGGAAACCCAGCTAGAGCAAGCAGCCACTACAGGCCCAGCGGCATGTCTAGAATCTTTATGATACCAGGTGTGCTTAAAACTCCACGTTACCACTTGTCCCTTCCTAGGACCTTTGTGCACAGCACAAACTGGGCTCTCTCTGGGACCTTGGCTAGCACATTAGAGTGCACTATCCTCACTATACATGGGAGGTTTGTTGTTTTATGCTTAGGAGCTTCTTTGATGAAGAAAAGAAAAACAGGGGCCTGTGTGTGTGTGTGTGTGTGTGTGTGTGTGTGTGTGTGTGTGTTACAAATCCAAATATAAGTTTAAGTGTTCCACAAATTCACCTTACCACAAACTCCAAAAATTATTTCACATTCTTCCTTTGTTCTAACATCTTTAGATTGCTATTTAATTATAACTTTTATTTTTAATTCTCTCTCTCTCTCTCTCTCTCTCTCTCTCTGTGTGTGTGTGTGTGTGTGTGTGTGTGTGTGAATATGTACATGCAGATACAAATACTCAAGGAATTCAGAAGAGGGTGTCAGATTCCCTGGCGTTAGAGTTCTGGGTGGTTGTGGACTGCCTGACATGGGTGCTGGAGATGAAACTCGGGTCCTCTGTAAGGGCAGTACCTGTTTCTAACTGCTGAGCTAGCCCCAAATTTCTAAATTATAAAAGCAATTTTGAAAAACTAACTCTAGATATACACTATGTAAGGGGAAAAAGACCTCATAATTTTCACCAGGGCAATCTTGTTTTTGTTGACATCACCTGTTTCTCTCTGAGGTTCTGTTCTGCAGAAGAGTGTCCATGCTTCCTGTTCCCATTCTTAAACACAAAGGGATAGAAATTCTACCAATTTGGCCCAAGTTCTGTTGGTTATGCTGGTAAGAGATGAGCCATTCAGACAGGTCTATGATGGTCACATGGTGTAGCTGAGACCCAGTTAAACTGCTGAGCACAGGATAAACCCCAGAGCCCTCTGAGGTCAGGATAAGATGGTTCTAGCAGCCTTCATCCAATAATGGATTTACATAAAAGGATGGCACTGCTTTGTGTCATACTGTCTATAATGGGGATATGCTGATTTCCTCTGGGCCACTTTTTACACCAGGCAGCTTGAGTGGAGGGCTAGTTCTATATCCAGCCATTACACCAGGCAAGCTTGAGTTACTTGTGCCTCTTAGCCTATGACTTGACTTTGATCCACTTTAGAAAACAGCAAAGGAAAACTGTATATGGAAAATATGGGTTGTAGTTGTCTGGCAGCATAGTTAGCTGCTTCCAGAACACAAAAAGGATGGAGGACGGAGACAAGAAGGAAGCTAGCACTGAAAGGACCGATTAAACCTGTCAGGCAAGGGGGAAAGTACTCTTTTCATTTGTGACTAGGTAGGTGGTCTGCACAGGCACAGAAGTGCATGGAGGTGTGTCTGGGTCCTGCAGCTATGTGAATCACACTGTACTGCAGCGGGAGCCCTTAGTCTGATGGGCCTGGTGAAACAGTGTGCACTGGACAGCTGTTTAGCAAAGGCACACAGCAAGTTTTCTCATGACATTTTTGTCATACTGGTAACATCCCAAACAAGCACACTAACTGACCACAGCATACATGTTAGGGTGTGTATGTGTGTTTTGATATACTGATCACAACAAACTGGCTTAGTTTGGAAAGGCATCTGTATTATGTCTTATTACCAATTTTTGCTTGACTTAAATGTTGACATTATGACTTTTAACTTGTTTTCTCCTCCCATAATCCAAATTGGGACATGCAGGACATTTGCAAAGTATACTTTCTATGTTAAACATGAGCTCTGGGGTAGAGAGATATGCAGTTGGCTGTTTTTTTTTTTTTTTTTTGTTTTTGTTTTTTTACTCTTTGGGGGCCCACCACCCAGCTCCCAAATAAATACACAGAGACTTTTTCTTACTTATGAATGCCTGGCCTTAGCTTGGCTTGTTTCTAGCCAGCTTTTTAAAACTTAAATGATCCCGTTTCTCTTTAACTATGTTTTGTCTCTGGGCTTTTTACCTCTCTTTATTCTATATATCTTTCTTTCCTTCTTACTCTGTGGCTGGCTGTATGGTTGGTGGCTGGCCCCTGGCATCCTCCTCTCCTTCTCCTTTTCTTGCTTCTCCTTCTTCCCTAGATTTCTCCTCCCATTTATTCTTCTTGTCTACCAGCCCCACCCATTTCTCTCTCCTGCCTAGCTATCAGCTCTTTATTAGACCAATTGGGTGTTTTAGGCAGGCAAAGTAACACAGCTTTACAGAGTTAAACAAATGCAACATAAAAGAATGCAACACATCTTTGCATCATTAAACAAATATTCCATAGCATAAACAAATGTAACACATTTTAAACTCATATTCCCACAACAGAGATATATGCCCTGGTCTTAGTGCCAGGGAGAAAGGAATGAGGTAGGACTTCATTTCTTTGAATGAAGTCTTAGTCACAATCTAGTATTCAGAACAACTCAGAGGGCCTTTGATGCTCCAAAGGGTTACTCAAGTGCCACAGTTTATTCTGCTTATTAAAAAAAAGACAGTGGTGGTGAGACAGGTGGTAGTGTGTTCACATTTATTTATCCTGAGAACTTTGGATGCCAAAGCTGTAGTCTAGTGCCTAGGAAACATGATTCTACAGAAAGGCAACTTCTGGGTACATTTACAGACAGAAAACACAAGGGAAGAAAGGAAGGAGGGAAAGAAAGAGAGGGAGGAGGAAGCAAGGAGGGGAGGAAGGAAGGAAGAAAGGGGTTCTGATCCTCTTCTGAATTATAGCTATAACAGGCAGAAGCTCAACCCTAAAAGGATGTTAGTTCCTGGAAAGATGACAGAAGTTGAATTTGATTTCTTTCAATGAAACCATGGAATTAGGGACTTGTATTACTGAGCAAAAATCTCAGCTGAGAGTTAAAAAATAAACATATGTCATAGCAAATCAATTATATACACACAGACAAGAGTCTCCAAAATGATCAGAACATCAGGGAAAGATGAGTGATGTGGTATTTAACTACACATAACTGTGTCACAATGCTGCTATAGCATATGCATAGCTTTCTTGATAATTTTTGTCCTATTCATAAGACCAATAACCAGACGCTATGGGAAGAGCTTTGGGAAATCATGAAATCTGGAAAACAGATATGAGGGACTGCTGTAACATTTTGAGACTTTTGAAGGAAAGAACCAGGGGTAACTAATGACTGTCTTTATTCCATTTTAGCCACAGAATCTTATTTTAAAAGTCCTTGTTTAAAATCGAATTACTATTCATTGGGTGGCTTCTGAAATAAAGTGAGTGCTTTTTGTTTTCAGACATTTTACTGACATTGCCATGGCCAGTTTCCCTAACACCGTGGAAGAATGTTTTATTAGCTGCTACCAGCTCTTTTTTGGCATTATCTGATGACATTTCCCCTTTTTTCTAGTGTATTTCTTCATATTATCCAAGAATTTTAGTTCGGCCTTTACCATATAGTCTTAAGTAATAAAATTAAAATCATGTTGTTTTTCCTGCCCCTTCCCCAATCTCCTGGGCTCCTCCTTTTCATATGCATGTCTAATCCCATACTCCTTCAGGAAGGACGAGTACCCTCTTGCCATTGTAAGAACAAAGGGGCAAATGGTTCAAGAATCAATCTCTCTCTCTCTCTCTCTCTCTCTCTCTCTCTCTCTCTCTCTCTCTCTCTCTCTCAGCAACAGTTTTACAGGGCCCCTGGGAATGCTGGAATCCGTGAGGTAGACTTGATGGTAGACAAAGAGTAGAGAGACCCCCATCAACACTGCTCTTCACACCGCTGCAGGCATCCCTGAGGACTTAGCTTCCAACTCTCAGCAATGGGTACAGTAAAAAGGGAGTAAATAGAGTTACAGTTGGTGTGCTGGCCTCTTTTTCTGAATAAGCAAGAACAAGGGACACACGTGGAACTGCAGGAACCCTGACCAAGTGACACTTGCTCATGCTGTTAAGAATTTGGCAGGTATATTTTTGAATGGAGGTTATCACTATCCCATCTTTGGAAAAAAAACCTAGAAAGATGTCACTATGAGGATATCTGTTATCAAAGTCAACTGATACTTCACACAGAGTCTCCCAAATCTGACAAATTAGCAAACTCAATTTGTGCTGCTCCTTTGGAACTAGGTAGACGGTTTTAAGGTCTAGTTTAGCAACTGAAACGTGATACGGAAGGTGGGAAAGGAAGACAGCCTGGCTTCCCGTGCACTGTGTGATGGCAAATGGGCCCCTCTTTGACAATGAAGATTGGTCTGCATCCATAGGCTCTCCAAGGAGGCTGAGTGGTGCTTTTCCTCGGGGCTGAGCTGCTTGCTGGTGGTGGCTAGGGACAAATAAGCACAGGGTGGGATCTTTCAGCAAAAGAAATAATGCAAGAGACCAGGGGAACTTACTCCCAGATGCTAGACTCCACCCTTGCAGGTGGGCCCACCTTCTGCTGGAAAGTGTGAAGAGAGAATGGTCTCTTGTTTCATCACAGACACCAACTTTATGAAAGTTGGCAAACACTCTCTGTCTTCATTTGCTTAGATCCACCCAGTCTAATGTCGGGAGTCCACCAGAGAGTTATTTTAACGTAGTCATATGTTCTCTCCCCCTAAAAGATGCTTATCTGCACACTTGCCATATGCCAGGCTCTGTTCTGCACACTGTTGCATACAAAGGTGACAAAGAAACTTGCTATCCTCGGATGTCAGAGCCGACTGAGGAAATGCAAGTTTAGAAAATGAGCACGAGAGTCTCAAAGTAATGCGGATAATCTGTGGGCTGTTAAAAGACAGACAGTGGCACCTGGAAGAGGAAAAGGAAGTAGTTTTAGAGGAGACGGAGATGGCTTGTGAGATGTGTGTGAGGGAGTGGGGTCGACAGGTTCCTGGAGACAGGACATCCCAGAGGAAGAAGCCTAAGCCGGGGAGGAAGGATGCGACCTCAAAATGATGTTTTGCCATTTGCAAAGAGAAGGGTGATTTTGAAGGGTTGGAAACTGGGATGTTTGAAAAATGCAGGGGAAGAGGTTCATGAAGTTAATTTTCTTTTGAAAGGAAGAAATAAGTTACAGGATAAACAAAGACAATGTATTTTGGTTCCTAGTACAACCGTCAGAGAAGACCCCACTTGGGACCTTTCCCTTCTTATCCCGCACACTAATGCACAGCTCTCACATTCTCATGTTCAGAAACTCATTTTGGGGTTTTCCTCAAAACTTCAGTTTCACTGAAAAGACTGCTGTGATTTTACGACCTGCCCAGGGAATGTCCTAGTTCCTGGAACAAGGGTAAGCCAAGCAAGTTTGGAATACAGACTTAGAATACCAAGTCTTCAAACAACTGCAATATTATTAAATGATTCTCAGCCACACTGGACCATGAAGGATGTTGATAAGTTGCAAACTGAAGCACCTCATTAAATAGTGTCCCCAAATTTTAACTTCTGTTATATTTCATAGTGTGTGTGGGGGGTGGGGGTGGGGGTGGGGGGTGGATAAAAAAAATTCCATTTTGAAAAGAATACTGAAAGTATTAGAAAAGAGATCAGCTAATTTATAAAGGAAACCACCACTACTGAATTCATTTATGGATTTGAACAGCAGATTGCTTCAAGGTCACGAGAGAATGCTGGAGAGTATCAGAGCCTTCCTGTGTCAAATAAATCTACTGGTATGAACAAGTATGCAGGACGTGAGTTTGTCTTATTAACATCACATATCTGGGGAGAGCAATAGTTGTTTTAAGTCTTTTGAGAGTCAGAGATGTAGAGAGCTTCCTATGCACGGGTGGGTATTGTTAGGTCTCATCTTGCATTTTTGAAATCTAGGAGATAACCATTCCAAGTTTCCACAATTTGGATCATCTCTGTGCAGCCAGTTATCTCATTCTATTATCTCTGCCAATCTTTTATCTTCACAAACAAGTTTCAACAAAGAAACACAGCCCTCGGGGCTTGAAATTAAAGACTCCTATCACTGGTAAGTTATTACGGAACAACATACCCGCAAGCTCCCTTCCCGGAAAGCTAATGAACTCTAACTTTAATATATTAGCATTACTAACATGTACAGTAACAATGTGCATGACATGTCTATGGGCCTCCGGCCCACAAACGGCAGGGAAGGAGTCAACTCAGCCAGATGGCTTTGCTCTCGGTATTTTTGGTTGCATAGAGGCTCCTCAGTGCTGGCAGGAAGATCGGAGGCACAGGTTACGATGTGTACACAGAGAGAGGAGGAATGGAGGGACTTTTAACCTGAAGATGACCTGGCCTCATATTACTGAAATCTGTGTGAAAATGTGGCACTTTCTCACAAATGTTTCCAGCACTGTCCCTACTCAAACTGACCATAATTTTCTTCTTCTTCTTTTTAAAATCATAATTGCAAAGGAGAATAGGCTTTGTTTCAGTTTATTTCTGATGGCTAGCCTAAATCCTGTAACTGTCATTTATTTTTGTATCAATGCTGTGTGTTGCTCCAATTGATAGGACATATTTATTGATCCAAGGAGAGTCTGTGTATGAGTAGGCACAGGTGAAAGTTAGATTAAACAGCACGCGGAATAGACCCTGGATTCAGCTGGGGTTGGCTAAAGAAAGAAACGTGGATCGATATATTGGCTCATTCTCCCTTGAAACGCTTCTGCAACCTCTCAGAAGGCGGTGTAACTCTGGAAACCTACTCATGGGAATTTATCTTCAGCAGACAATAAAAATACTGATAAAGATTTATGCTCCAAGATGTTCATTACAGTATTGCCTGTAAGAGTGACAAACTGGAACCAACTGAGGAGGTAATGCCTCATCCAGACAGTGGAGCATTCTAGAGAAATTCGTGTCTTCAAACAGCAACTAATAACATCACAAGATGCTTGCAACATGAAATAAAAATCACCTTACAAGGCTGTAATATGTTCATGTACACACCTATGTACACACCTATATACATATTATACTCAATTAGGGCTGAAATACAAACAGAAAATGGGTGGGAAATAAGTTAAAGTGATTACCTCTGAAGAATGGGGTGGTGGACACTTTAAAATACCTTCTAGTGACATTTCTCTGTTTCTTTTCCTCTAGATAGGGTCTTGCTATGCAGCCCAGGATGGCCTGTAACTTAGGATGGACTTGCCTCAGGGTCCCAAGTCTGAGATGATAGACATTCCTCACTATGACTGGATCCTTCCAGTAATTTTTAATCGTAAGTAAAATGAGCACAAATGAAACTTGAAAACCAAAAATACTACTTTTTTTTAAAAAAAAAAAAGGGCAGCGAGATGTAGAAAATAAAGGTAGAGCTAGAAAATCTTGGAATCTAGAATCTGTTTGATTTTTTGGTTGTTTTGAGACAGGGTCTCCATATGGAGCACAGGCTGGCTTCAAACTCACAGTTCTGCTATAGTCTATGTAGTGCTACCATGCCCAGCTTGCTCTACTTGGTTCCTATTAGAAAGATGATCTTTGCAGCCAGTTAACCTCTCCCAATATCTGTATGTAAAGAGGTGAGGATAGTGAGTGTTGTTTGCTGTACTCTCCTTTTATCTGAATGTCTAACAGGCTGCCCTCTCGACAGAACAGTCCAGAGTGAGGTGAGGAAGATTTTTTCAGAAAGATAGAAAGTTTGGATTCCTCTGTGCTTTGGGAGAAAACATTTGAAGAAAAAATGTGCTATCATTTACTCTGGGCTCACTGATTCTAAAATTTGAGACTGGGGGCATTTATTATACTCACAAGATATTTGTCTCCCAACAATTAAAAATGTACTCATACCTCTTAAGAGGTGATGCTATAATGAGACTTGTCACACTTTGTAAGGGTATAAATTGCATAAACCTTGCAAACAATTTGGTAATGTGTCTCAAGAGGAGAGCTGCTTCACTTGTTTAGTAACCCACTTCCAGCACTGCAGCCCAGGGAGATGATGAGGCCTGAGGACCAAAATGTGTGTTCAGGGATACAGGCCCTATTCCATAAGGATGCTGACAGTGGATGTCTAAATGGAAGGACATGGGTACAAACTGTTTAAAATCGCATTTCTTAACTTTCTTATAAACAAGATATAATATTCTCGTTAAGAAAGCAGTACATAGACATGTTCAATATGATCAAAAGCATTCCGTGTATGTCTACAAATCAAAGATGCATAAATACACGCTATAAAAGGATGGGAAGAAAAGTACAGTGTTGATAGAGGCTGATTATGAAGAACATAACCTTCTTTTTTATATTTTCCTGTTTTTGAAGTTTCCTGCAATGCCATCTACTATCTTTAAAAAGAAATTCTTGAACCTCACGTGTCATCTCAAAAAGGAAAAAGGAAAAAAAAACCTATGGCAAATACAGAGTTAAACTGGTTATGGTTATAAATATGGATACAGCCCTCCATTTCATTCTCTTTTCAAGACTGCCCCCCTCCCCTTAATTGAACTCAGAACCTTGTATATATTGGGCAAGTACTCTAGCACTGAGCTGCCCATCCCTTCAATTCTCATCTTAGTGTCTTTTCCCATGCTCTGGGTCCTGGCTTTTCATCTAACCCAGTGCTAGTATTCTTGAAATGATAAAAACACGTTTTTATGAGGTGTCTTAGAATGTTCAAAGGAAAATCACAATATCACACCTGTCAACATGTTATATGTTTTGGCAGAGCAGAAAGCACTGGGCCTTGGAGCTCAAGAGACTCAAGTTTAGACATTAGCTCAGTTTCATTCTCTTAGAGCAGATCTCACAATTCCACCTTACAGTTATAATAACTGTACCTAGTGCATTTGGAAACAACCTACCCAGTACCTGGAAGTCACTAACATTTTTTCCTTTCCTTTGCAATTAACATATTTTTAAAAAATTACATATATTTAGTGTGTGTGTGTGAGAGAGAGTGTGTGTGAGTGTGCGTGTGCACATGCGCATGTGCACATGCGCAGGCCTCAACACATGTTTGGAGGTCACAGAACAACTTGCAGGAGCTGGCTTTTTCCTTCTATCACGTGGATCCCACATTGTCAGGCTTTATGGCAAGTTCCCTTTCCCACTGAGCTATCTTGCTGGCCCCCTTTTGCAAATGAAAACATTAAAAAAAAATAGACTGTATACAAAATAAAATGCTCTAAAAAAATGATAACAAATTACTATTGAAGATAGTGTATCCATCTGTATGCTGGGGATACCTAAGCAATGCCTGCTGTGAATGAAATGTAGACCTTATACTGAAGTCTCTCAGAAGGGGAAAATATTATTCTTTATCAAAGATAGCATATTTTGTTATTATGCTCAGGGGCCAAAGAAAGGATTTGGTGTATGAGCAAGACTGTGAGAAGATCATTAGGCAAATACTTTTAAACATAGAGAAATAATTATATTTTATAAAAGAGCAAATCAAAAGTTAGTATCGTTGGTTTCTATCAGGGGAGGCTCTCCCCATATCCCTGTCTCTTTCCTCCAGTTATTAATTCTCATCCCTCCAGTCTGAGGCAGTGTTCAGCACAGGTCATATCTCTCAGGACCCTCTCCCACATAAGCAGATATCAAAGGCTCTTCCATTAGTCTCAATAAGCTTGTCTATATTTAAAGAGTCCCTATGCATAACAGTTATATTGGTGGATGTTCAGGTTATCAATCTCCCATTATAACTGATGCTTCAATGAATGCTTTAGGTATAGCTTTGCTCATATATCCAAATACATGTGTGGCTTATATTTAAGATGTATGCATGTATTTATGATTTTATACAGAAATATTGAATACTTATGGATAAACGCTATAATTTCTCTCTCTCTCTCTCTCTCTCTCTCTCTCTCACACACACACACACACACACACACACACACACACACACACACACACGCACATTCGTTCTAGGAAGAGGCTAAACCATTTAAAGTCCTCCAATGGCCTGAGAGGGGCCTGTTTTCCATTTGCATCATGTTAAGATACTTTTTGATCTTTGCTAATCTGATAGGTATAAACCTTTAAAGTTTTCATTTACATTGCTTTACATCACACAAATTAGAAGCCTTTCTAACATCTTGCTTTTCTTTCTTTATGTGCCTTCTTGTATTTATTTGATTGTTGATCTTTCTGATCCTGATTTGAAAAGCATGTATTAAGTATTTTGGCCTTTTGTCACAAATGCTGAAAATATTTTCTTCATATTATATTTTTTAATTTGCTCTGGGTATTTTTCCCCTGCATATAATTTTTGAAAATTTTAGTACTGAGCTTGTTGATTTTTTCTTTGATGAATGCTTGGTGGATACATTTTGTATTTTTCAGAGAGGCCATCCTCTCTTAAATATTATAAACAAAACTGTACTGTGGTTTTTTAAAGATGTGTGGGTCAACTTTTTAATGCTTTTTATTTGTTTGTTTTGGCCCCAGATGAAATTTATTTTTGTGGAAGAAATATTTTTCCAGATGGCTACTCAGCTGTCCCAGTACACTCTACTGAATACTGGATTTTTCTCTTTAGATGCCACTCTCTTCATAGAATAAACTCTATGTATTTGGGCCTTGTGGTGGCTTCAGTAAGAATGACTCGTATTTGAAAGCTTGGTCCACAGCTGACAGAACTGTTTGGGAAGGATTAGGAGGTGTGGCCTTGTTGGAGGAAGTGTGTCACTGGGAGTCAGCTTTGCAGTTTCAAAAGCCCATACCATTCCCCAACCCCCCCACTCCCTTTAACTTGCAGATGAGGATGCTTATAAGCTCTCAGCTACTGCCCCAGCACCATGCCTCCCACCATGATGATCATGGACTAAGCCTCTGAAACGGTAAGCAAGTACCCAGTTAAATGCTTTTTAAAAACAAGCTGCCATAGTCATGGTATCTCTTCACAGCAGTAGAACACTAACTAAAACTGGCCTCATTCATAATCCCCTAATGCAGAAGAATATAAAAACCAGACTCTAATGCAGAAACTGGGAGTGGTGGCTTATGCCTGTCATCCCAGAACAAAGGAGGAAGGGGAATGTCAAAAGTTCAAGGCCAGCCTGGGCTACACAGTGAGTTCTAGGCCAGCCTGAGCTACATAGCAAGATGGTCTCTGTCTCTCTCTGTCTCTCTGTCTCTCTGTGTGTGTGTGTGTGTCTGTCTGTCTGTCTCTCTCTCTCTCACACACACACATACACATGCTGATAACAGAAGTACTAGTAAAGAGATTAAAATTAATTTGGAAATGGATAAAATAAGTTTTGCTCCACATCAGGCATTGATTTGAGAGGAAGCAAAAATGGCAGGGAGGTCGTCTTTGGGATTGTTCTCTCTTTCTTAGGGAGGTCTTTGGGATTGTTCTGGCTCTCACTTAGGGAGGTCTTTGGGATTGTTCTGTCTCTTGCTTAGGGAGGTTTTTGGGATTGTCCTGTCTCTTGCTTAGGGAGGTCTTTGGGATTGTTCTGTCTCTTCCTTAGGGAGGTCTTTGGGATTGTCCTGTCTCTTGTTTGGGAGGTCTTTGGGATTGTTCTGGCTCTTGCTTAGGGAGGTCTTCGGGATTGTTCTGTCTCTTCCTTAGGGTGACAGTTCCAAGAATCTGTGGTGTTATAAAACTTCACAGGACTTTATGCCAAAGAGAATTTTATTAAGTAAACACTTTAAAATTTAGAACAGAATAATATAGTCTAGACATAAGTTGCGTAAAAAGTGATTTGTGAAGTGAATCCATAAACTTTGTTTTCACTTACCTATAATCTACCATTTCTCTAAAAGATGGAGCATCATCATGATGCCTTTCCCCAAATCTTTTGCTTTCTCTTCTCTGCTAATAAGACATACTCATACGTAAGTACCAACGACTTAGATTTTCTGTTTCTCCACACAGAGTTTTTACTGCCTTAGAAAAGGAAGTTTTAGGCTATTCCACAGAGTCTCATGCCACAGAACAACATAGGAGCTCCAGTTTCAAGGTGGTTGGGTGTGAATCATGTTTCGGGAACATTTGGCTGACTGGCCTTCAAAAGGTTACCTTATCTCTCCATTCTGTCTTCTCTTTCTCAATCAGTTTAACCTGAAGCCTTCCTTCAGGAGTTCATGTGAGGGTGAAAGGGGGTATTACACATAGAAGGATTCTGAAGGTACCTGACTCTGGTGAAAGCCCTCTCAAGCACCTGTCCCTAAGCTGCCTTGGTCATCTGAGAAGACAGAACCTCCACTGAGAGGAAAACCCCCATCAGACTGATCTGTGGGCAAAGCTATTGGAAATTTCTTTGATTAATGATTAATGTAAGAGGGTCCAGCCCATTGTATGTGGTACTACCCTTAGGCAAATGCTCCAGCATTACATAAGAAAGCAGGCTGGTCAAGCCATGAAGAGTAAGCCAGTAAGCAGTATTCTTCCATGGCCTCTGCTTCAGTCCTTACCTCTGTGTTCCTGCCTTAATTTCCTGCCCTGACTTCCTTTTATGAAGAACTGTGATGTGAAACTGTAAGCTGAAATAAACCTTTTCTTCCCCAAGCTATTTTTGTTTATAGTCTTCTATCACAGCAATAGACACCCTAACTAAGACATCCACTAAGTCACAGTCTGAGGTAGTAGAGAGAGCATGGGAGTCCTACCATACCACTATTGGAACATCGTGCTGGGCAAGGTAACCTTAATTTTCTCATTTCAGTTGCCCTGTCTATAAAATGTTGACCTCAAAAGAGTATAGGAAGATAATACACACAGGTAAAGAGCTCTGTTCATCAAAAGGCACTGAACATATGTTAATTGTTAGGCTTAAACATTTCTGTTCTGGTGGTAGATAATTGTTATGCTCTTCGTTATAGGTGCATATTCATTTACAGAATGAAACAGATACAAGATTCATTTGAGACATAAAAATAAACAATAAATGTAACTTGCTATTACATGCTTCTATTTTAATAGGATTTTAGTTTAAAAAAATCAAGTTCATAACTAACGAGGAATGGAGGAGAAAATGTTTATGAGTTTTTTAATGCACCTTAAATTGATTTTTAATTAATTAACAAAGGAAAATATGCATATTTTTATCTCCTACCATAATTTAAGTGTTTTCTCCTTTGCATTCTAATTCCATGTTATGATGCCAATCTTTACTTCAGAAAAAAAATTAGGGAAAATTCCATTTTTACGGTATGAGCTAGTCCCAACCTATGGCATGAAGAGCTATAGTCCTCAGAACTCATAGAAAATTCTCTTTCTCTTTTTAAGCAGGGGCAGGAATCTCATTATGTAGTTTTGGCTGGCTGGAACTCACTATGTAGACCAGAGTGGCCTTGAATTCACAGAGATCCACCTGTCTCTGCCTCCAGAGTGCTGGGATTAAAAGCATGCATCACCACATGCAGCCTCTTAAAAATCTCTTATGTCATATTGTATGTTTGAAAAGAAGTCCTTTATTAAGAAAATGATGTGCCAGGTGGTGGTGGCCCACACCTTTAATCCCAACAGAAGCAGGCAGAGGCAGGGCAGAGGCAGAGGCAGGCAGAGGCAGAGGCAGGCAGATCTCTGTGAGTTCAAGGCCAGCTTGGTATACAGTTTGAGTTCCAGGACAGCCAGGGCTGTTACACAGAGAAACCCTGTCTCAAAAAAACAACAACAAATGAACAAACAAACAAAAAACAAAAAAGAAGAAGAGGAGGAGGAGGAGGAGGAGGAGGAGGAGGAGGAGGAGGAGGAGGAGATGTACCCCGAAAAACTCTGTAACCTGCCCAGGGTTGCAAGTTTTGGTTAGCCTGAGCACTGGGAGGTCTAAGAGACTCAAACGTCTAGTGCCCACCCCCCACTCAGAATGGCTACTCCTAACATCTTCTTATCTTCATTCTTTCAAGAGTTCAGGCTAAAACTCTACAGGTCATTTTTGATTTCTTTCCTTCTTCTCAGCCCATATCAGATGCCTCTGCAAAACTTATGAACTCTATCTTTAGAATATTGTTGGTGTTCAAGAGCTTCTCACAGCCTCTACTGGCCTCCATCTCCAGGTCAGTGCCTAGACAACTCTCAGCTGGGTGATTACCATAGCACCTTCACCATACTCTGCCCAGTCCTGCCTTCTCAATCTTATCTACTGGTCCCTAGCTTCCTAACTTACGTGCATTTTGTTGGTTTGGGTTTCCACTCCCATCAGGATGAAAGTTCTTATGTGGTGCTATATTATGTACCCTAATAAAATTTGCCTGAGGATCAGAGAACAGAACAAGCCACTAGATTAAACATAGAGGCCAGGCAGTGGTGGCACACACCTTTAATCCCAGTACTGGGAAGCACACACACCTTTAATCCCAGGAAGTGAGGGCTGGGCAGAGAAAGGTATATAAGGCGTGAGGAGACAGGAACGAAAGACTTTTCGGCAGAAGCATCCCTTTCAGCTAGAGGCTTTTTCGGCTGGAGCCTTTTGGGAGAGGACTCAGAGGATTTCAGTCAGAGGATTCGTGGAGCTGGTGAGGTGAGACGTGGCAGTGGCTTGTTCCTTGGTCTCTCTGATCTCTCAGCATTTACACCAATATGGGGCTCCAGTTTTTTTTTTTTTTTTTTTTTAAATTAATAGACCATTTAGCAATTTGAGCAACACTGATTTGTTTCATTTACCTTGGCACTCCTCTGTCTCGAATGGGGGCTGGCATGTAAAAGACACCCATTGCATCCCTCATGTCCTGCCTTTGTTCCTCCCCTCAACCTATTGCAACAAAGCCCTCCACGATTTCCTACTAACATCTGCGCTTTAGGAAGCATTCCTCTACTCACAGTCTCACTTGCAGGAAATGTCCAAGTCCTGACACTGGCCTGCAAGCTCCATGCTCCCAAGGCCCTACTCCATCCTCATTGCGTCTCCAACGTTGCCTCTGATCTTCTCTTTCTCACTGTTCTTACTTCCTCACTCACACCGGGCTGCTTTGGCTGATCCTTCTACCTACCGGGCATCCG
Source organism: Peromyscus eremicus (assembly GCF_949786415.1). Lineage (NCBI taxonomy): Eukaryota > Metazoa > Chordata > Mammalia > Rodentia > Cricetidae > Peromyscus > Peromyscus eremicus. Next base: position 112,507,200 of record NC_081417.1, on the reverse strand, counting down.
GTCCCACCCATCAAAGGGCTGGAAGGTCTTGCTCCCTGATGGCATGCTATCCTACCGATTCTGCTTCTTGTCCGTCTATGCTTCACGGGTTTGCACGCACAGGGATCACTGTCCTACATCAACTGCCTTCAGACTTACTGTGTTGTTCATTCTCTCTCTTCCTCTTTGGAATAAAGTATAAGATCACGATTTTTAAATCACTTTTATCCCCTGTTCTAGGTGCTGAAGCCTAGCACTCAGAGGATTTTTGGCACACAGCTGATGCTCAATAACACGAATGAGGAAGAGCTTTTCTTTCAGTGGGGATAGAAACCCACATCACCAGCTTATCAGTGAGAGTGGAACACACTGTGTGAACCACTCTCACAGGTCATAGGTCCTCTCTGTCACATTCTAAACAGTTGTACACAGTGTAACCAATGGTTCTGTACACACACAAAAATATAAAAGTTCTTTTTAGGGAAGAGCACAACTTTCTCCTCACTCCCACTTCCCTGATTTTTAAGGGGATGGGGACAGATTTTTCCTATTAAAATATACTTATTTTATAGGCATTTTTTTCCCTCAGATCTGCCTTGTCCTTGTTGTTCTGGTCATGCTGAAAAGTTTAGTATTAGTGCCAGAGGCAACACGTACCCTGCTCTAGGCTGGCATCCATTTGTATTTCATTATTAGATGATATTAAAAATGTTGCTTTGGCCTTTTATCTGTCACATAGCATGCCTATTATCTTACTCCCTCCTGATAACCTGCTGTGAGTGGGCAGAGGAGTTAATGCCGTTCCCATTCAAGAGGGAGTTGAGGCCTCCCAAAAATTGGTAATAGAGGAGACCTTTGGCTTGATTTCCTGTTCTATTTTATTTTTTTTTAACTGAAAAAAATTTATTTTATTGCAAGCAATTCCACCCAAACCCCTAAATAGAAAAGTGTCTGCCACTGTTCTTTGAAACAGGCTTCAGTTTTGGATATACTGTTGGGATGCTGAACACTGTACTTAACACCCTGCCTGACGACACTTCCTGCTGTAGCTGAGCTCTGAAAAGCTGCTAAGGATAAACAGGTCAAACCATCCTGCAATTTTAGTTTTTAAGGAAGCACGTGATTTAAAAAAACAAACAAACATAAGTTTCCCTTAACTTTCCATCCATTACTAGTACTAGTTTTCGACCCCTTTCCTAGCTTGCTTCTGGGATATGCTGACAGCTCACAGATAAGCAGCTTCCTCCCCACGTCAGTGGACACTGGTTCTCTTCTTTGCTGATACGTGTTGGACTGAACCATCTCTTACCAAACAGGTCTATCTCCCCAAACTGCCTCTGGATCCTCAGTCTTTCTGCTGCAGAATTCATACACAATGCCATCTACTTAACCCAATAAATACTAGATAATACTTAACATCAATACGAGATAATACAGAGTTCACTCTCTGACCTATGTCTGAGAGAGAAGCAAGTCTCTTTAGATCCAGTGTCCCCAGAACCAGTTCCGGTGACTATGACCTAAGTAGAGGACTGTCTTTCCTCTTCGGCTCTTTCTCTCCTGTATCCAACCCATTAATTACAACATTGAATATAAGAAAGCCAAGAGGCCTTCTTATTTAAATGCTTGTTTATATTTACAAAACACCCCTCCACCTGTTCCCTTTCATTCAACTGCTATTACTGCTCTTCAAGTTCCTGACCTTAACACTCCTCTTTCTAACTGCTCTTACACCTTTTTCTCATTTCGGAGGAACCCGCCCCCCGCCCCCCAGGCTCTTCCTGGGGACACTGCCACTGCTCCCGTTCTATACTGTCATCCTCTCTAAAGGATTAAGGAAGGACCCCTCACACCACCTTTCAAGGCTAGGCTACCAGGTCACCTGGAAAGTCCAGCCATCACTCTTTCTGCCAGACATGAATAAAGACCGTATTTGTGTGTTCACACCTTTTATAGCCCTTCCAGCTCCAAAACACCAAGAACTATCTGGAGAATTGCTCGCTGTTGTTGAATTCATCATTCCCATCACATAAACAGATTTCAGAATTCTCTATTTTATGATTAAGTACTCCCAGACTGTTGAGAGAAAGTCAAAAGGTTCTCTTTCTCCATTCAGTCCTACCCTGTTTCCTTTCCTTCCCAAGCCTCCTCATGCAGCTACCACGGCTTCCAGCTCTGACTTTTTGTCAAGACCATCTTATTCTCAGCCACATTCGATGCACATACCTTTGGATGGATACTTTGATCTAGACACTTTTTAAATATGTTATAAATAAGGCACATAATTTTTATCTCTCATTAAGTTTCTAGGGATAATCAAACCTTTCGTTATTAAGAATAGCACAAGCAGATGCTCTTAGAACACCATGGGAATAGCATTCTATGCAAACCACTCCAGCAATATACACAATTTAATAGTTTGTATCTTGTTCCCAGTCCTTAGCATGTAGTTACAGCATCTTAATCTGCCACCTACACCCAATCATTTCCATATCTGGTGTAGTCTGACAGTACATGGGAGTGGTATTCACTGTGACTGGGGTCTGGGCTCTGCCAGCTCATGCTGTAGATATAGCGGTGGGATCTGTGCCTATTGCTAAAGCCTGCACAGCAAGGGACAAGGCTTAGGTGTGAACTCGAGTGCAGAGAGCATGGTAAGTAACCGGCGCCTTGTCTCGGTCATACTTACTCGGTGAGGTGGGGGAGGCTGCACCTCCTTCTGTGGATGTGGTTGGAGGCTTGGTGTCTGGCATGGGCAGAGGCACAGGCCTGGCCATTGGTGGTGGCGGTGGTGGCGGCAACATTGGGGTGGGGAGGAATGGGTTGTGCACCTTCCCTTGACTGCTTCCATTGGGCTGCATGGGTTCGGGGAAAACACACACAAGAAAAAGAATAAACGGATGTCAGTCATTAGCTGCCTCTGCCAAGGAAAGACTTACTAGGTACCTGCCATGCAAATCACTAATATTCAGGCTGTTGGAAGCACATTGATCTTTTGTTCCCCAGAGTGTCACGTCCAGGAGCAGTCTGGACTTGTCCATCCCTGACTAACCAACTCTTGCTCAGTGCTGTGTTAGCTGCTGCTTCCTCCAACGTTTTCACGATTGTAAAATGCTTGTTTAATATTGACATGCTAATTAGACTGAGGTATCATTCCTCTATGTGCATTTATATAGGTAAAACCATGATCATTAAATATGTACATAAAATATATAAAATGATATTTGATTTTCATTTCTTAAAGTTCATCTTGTAAGACAGTTAATAAATGTATTCAATGAACAGAGGTATTTTCTTTCACATATCATATAGCATCAGGCTCGGAAACTTTAATATTTAGCGATCAGATTTCTATTAGGCAAAAATACTCCTTCTAGTTTGACTTACATCAGCAAATGCCATGGGACTCACACTTTTCTGGCTGCCTGGTGTTAGAACAGCCAAAGAACATCTTTCTAACAAAATCAAGTTTTCCTCAGAAGAGAACATGCAACATTTATTTTCAAGATCTGCAAAACAGCCTTATGGAGAGACTTGTCTCAAACCCTGTAAAATTTTGATCAAAACGCAAAACAGGGTATTTGACAGTTATATAAAATGATGTTATGACTACTAAAAAGACCATGTTGGATGTTCAGAAGTCAGACTTGGTGCCAGTGATCAGTTCAGGTTCCCACGATTTCCCAAGTGGCTTTCCATAACGTGTTACAGCCAGCAATGGCCTGTATGTAGACAGCAGCCTCAACCCAAAATTCACTTGAAGGAGGTCCCATTGTCCTGGGCTTTTAAGAAGAAACTTAATAATTCTGCAGAAGAGGCAGGCTCACTCCTTCATTAACCAGTATTCATGGTATTATTAGTATTTTTCCTCAGATACTGTCTGAGGATCAGAAGGCTGCACACTCTCACCAGTATCCTGGCCTGGGTATAATTTCTGTGTGGACCAAAAGTCCATAAGTGAATATTTTAGAATAAGTCAAGCAAATGAATACACAAGCAAAATGAAAAAAAAAAAGGGCACCATATCGATTTGTTGTCTAGACAGAAATGTATCTGTGAACAGATCACCAGACATTAGTCAAAGCTGCCCATTTTGGCTCAAATCTGCAGAATCAGGTCTTTCTGCAGGGGAGAAAACCGACAGAGCAGTGTGACACACCATCCTAAACCAGGCAATAAGAACTACGGCTAATCTGTGGTTTCATGCATAGATATTATGAGAAAAGGAAATCAAATATGGCTTTCTGCTGGACTTAATTTATTATTATTATTGCTATTAGCTTTGGGATACAGCTATTCATTGTAAACATATAGCTTTATATTTGTAATAAAATTTGCGATTTTATAAAATAACTTTTATTATTGGAATGCTATTTCAAATTGTGATTATTTGGTTTATTTGAGAAAAATGAAAACATTCATTTGTAGTTATTGAACATGGCTTAGTTTTATATGAAGATAAGTGGGAAAGATAACTACTCGCAGAAATAACAAACCATAATAAACTTTGCTTCTAGCATCTTGAGTTCAAGTACTGGTCAACTTGATCTAAAGTGTTAGAAGATTGTATTTTTTTTTTTTTTTAAAAAGGCCATCAACATGGTTGATCTGAAACATCTGTCCCCTTCTGCTCCCTACCTCTCTCTACTACCCCAAATCATTACTTAAAATTATTCAATCTTTCTATTTTGTTAACTATATGGTCCTGGGGTTAGAATGCAGGAGGTGGAGCCCAGAAGGTTACACAGTTCACTCTCCAGACAATTTATATCCATAAGCTGGACAGTTGCGAACTTAACACAAACCCTGTTTTTAAACCCTGGCCAATCACTCTCACAGCAAGTTAACTTTCCCACAATCTAGAATAAATCTGACGTTTGCTTGCCTGTAGTCAGTCAGCATGACATTAGAACACAAAATCACGTGGTCATAAAGGGTCTTCTTGATATTTTTACATTTGGCTAGCATTTCTAGAGAAATAGAAAGAATAAAAAAAAAAACGGTTTCCTTACATTGAGGAAGCCCACCTGTCCAGCTTGCTGACCAGCGTCAGGGCAGACAAGCTGGACAAACTCTTTCAGCGTCTCCTGAGGGTGGTAGCGGATGGCTGGGTGTGAGAAATAAGGCCCAGGCTGCTGGATGATGGGTGATGTTGGAAAGTGGAGAGTCGATGGCGTGGCATGTGGACTTGCTGCAGGAGACAAAACAAAACAGAACACATCAGGGGTGTGGAGAACCCTGCTTTGACACAGCTGAACCAAACTCAGCCTCCTTTTTTTCCCCTTCCACCTCTTCTCCTGGAAGAAAACGTTGCTCATGTGACAGGATGTAGCTCTGGACAGTTCTGATGGATTTTCTCTTTTAAGGCTCTAAGACAAACATGGAGGTTAGAGCAGGATCGAGTTTCAAGTTGCCTCTCGATGTTCAGTGGACGTGAGTTATAAAGGCATTAATAATCCTTGTTGAAGATGAAGATTATTCATTACCTTAAGAGCCTTTTTAATGAAGCAAGCAATAAAAAATGTATTTGGTAGATTAGACCTGATTTAACCGACATTACATTTGACAAATTCTACTTTGCACATATGGATCCCCTTTCATGCTGAGCTACCCATAGATAATAATTCATTGTTAAAGCTCTTACACTCCTTTCAAGGAAATTTCTAGGGACTAATTCAGGCCTAGAGTTTTTTGAAGTCTGTAGTAAATGATCACGTAATGAACCCATGCAATTTGGGTGCCTCACTTTACAGTGGAAGGTTTATGTTGCATTTTTCTCTGTTGCCCTTTCAAAGCTAAAGCAGCGACAGGCTGAGTAGGCAGGAACTTCGTGAAAGGTTGCTTCTCTGCCATAAATCTGATAAGAGATTCAGACAACGACTCCTTTATATTTGAACCTGATAAATATCATTTGTACAAGATTACATTAGATAAAAAAGCTTATGCGAGATCTTAATAATTTTTCCAGGAATGCTTTTGTCCTTGAATTGGAGAGATGATGGCCAAGACCTGCCAGAGGATAAGAGCTTCATGTGAGGGGGCTGATAACACTTAGCCCAAGTCCAAGCATACCAGAAAAGACTCCAGACAGGGGATACATATGCCTCCCCCGCCCCTCCCTTTTGTAGTTTAAATCTTTACACTGAAAGGACTCCTACAAAGAGAAACACAGAAGTGCTCAGTTTTAGAGAATGTGACTTTCTGAATACCGAGAGAAATTCATAATATTGAAGAGAATCAAGTTCAGTAGGCTCTTCCTTTCTCCCACCATCCCACTGGAATGGCGAAGAATGCATGCCTACTGATACTGGGGTCTCCTGAAGATTAGGTTTTATATATATATATAGGGCTAGGGCTTTGTGGGTCAGAGCAACCCTTGTAGTTTTCAGAGTAGAAATGTGGGCTGGAGTAGAAGCAGGCTACCAATTTGGGCTTGCAGATATTCAGGTAAATCATTGTTTGCAGGAAACTTGAATTCATTCAATAAAAATGCGCAGGCTTCCATTATGGTTTCAAGAGACAAAGTTGGGCTAAACCAGAAAAAGTTTTCCTCTTCACCATACAACTGAGGACATCACAAACATAATCGATTGAAATCAGAATTTTCTGCCCTTCCCCTCTCCCAGCTTGGAAGACAGTTTTTCTATCCACTTAGTCACTCACTCCATACACTCAGAACTGAGTGTGACATTTGATAAATACTTGCTGGTTGCACACTCACTGGCTGACTAAAGGCGTACAAAAAATAAGAAAAATAACCATAAAACTTGCCAAGGACAAAGTAATATTTTTGTACCCTGATACAGAGCCAGAGAACATGGAGGAAAAATGGTTGCGAGTTAAGACTGCATAGAATACAATTAAATCTTGGAATCCATTATTATCTTGGAGTGAAAACTCAGAAGCTAAAGAGTTAAATGCTCCTGGACTGCTCTTCCCCTTTTGTGCTACTGTATTTAAAAAAATGAAAGAATTTTTTTCTTCTTCTAGCGTGATGTAGTTGTCTCTGCTGGTAACAAGAAACGTTGACCAGAGCCCTGTTTTTGACAGAATCATTTCTAGTTAGCATTGCAGGTGTTATTTCTCAAATGAGGGTAGGAATGTACTGAGCTGAACAAAATTATAGACTCAACTGTTGCAGCATGTCAAACACAAAGGTGGTAACTCCACTGTCAAGAGCCCTGTGAGACTGACCTTGACCATCAAGTGGCATTGCCTCAGGTTCTCACAGAAAGTGATGAGTGGCTTTTAAATAAGGAATCCTGGGAGCCAACAAGAGTATGCTGCCCGAGGTAAAACCCTGGCTTGAGCAAAGATTAAATAGATAAAAGTTAAAGAAGTAATTCATCAGTACCATGCATTCACTCCGTGAATTGTTAATAAACATCATTGAACTTATTTTATTAAAGACGTAAAAGAAAATCATTAGCAGTGTAAATTTAGACTTTAATTTCTTTATTACATTTTAGCAATAGCAATTTACTCATCTTTTCCTTATGGTGCAGAATTCAGTGCAAACCTAAGAATATATGGTACTGTATAGAATTAATTCTGTAATGACTGATTGATTAGGATCAATTAGTTCTTAATTAATTCCAGGAAGTCATCTGGCCTGAAGTTCTAAATCAGACATCTGCTGAGTCTGCATTTCCACGGCTGTCCTCTTCAAACCTCTTTTCTCTTGCTGGGGACAGAGTTAGTGGTTCACTGTAGAGATGGAAGCGGGTGGTTCTAGAACATGACCTTTAATTTCCTCAGAGAAAAACTGGTTACAGACGTCACAAAGATCTGTGAATTACTATTGGATCCCTCGTGTTTCTCTGGATAATCTTCATCTTCTACTGGACACCGAGGCCCATTAAAAGTCCAGAGCTAAGATTTAATCTTAGCTTTTTCTTGATTTCCTCCTCTCTACTACTTTTTTCTTTCCTTTTATCTTGGATTTGATGTTCTAAGTGTACCTAATTTTTTATCTAAGTTGTCTCAAATCATTTCAGAAGGAGTCACTGGAGCTAAATCAATCAAACAATTAATTCATTAAATGTTCTTTGAGATGGCTAGAGCGAGTTGTATGGGAGAGAAACTACCATGATGAAGCTGGCATGATGTTAATGGAATGCACAGAGTGCCATGAGTCCAAATATTTGATGAAGACAAACATCTCTTATAGATGTGTGTGTGTGTGTGTGTGTGTGTGTGTGTGAATAGCTGACACAATAAAAAATTATAGTACATTATGTAAATGCATATTTAGGTCCTTTAAAATGTGCATTATTTACTTGAGAGTCAATAAAGCCTTTTCTCCTGTGGTTACAGTTTATTGCAGAGCATCCATCTGGATCCATGTTGATGTTAATACAATACTGCGAATTGAAAGATACCACCAAATTGGCTGCTTCTGGGGTCCAGTGCTCTCAGTACCCCAGGCCAGGAGCAACACCGTGTCTATTGGGAACACTCCACTCTGAATGGCTCTCACTACTAGCTTAACTGCTAGCTAGCAGCCAACCTGGTTTACAACAACAACTTGGGCTTTTCATGGGAATACAAATAGGATGGAGAGGAAGGAAGTGGGACAGGTTTCTCTCTCTGTGGTGGCCCAAACAAAGTCATCACAAACACATTCAGAAACAGGATTTCCTAAGAGTCCAGTAATCACTTATGGTCAGGCAGATTGGCCTGGTCTCCCTCCTCCCTAGACTCCAGAACTTTGTACTTGTTTAAAATTATCTCTTTTAATTTGAAGAAGAAGGCTAAAAGTCCAATACAACTAAACACATGTTTAACTAAAAACCACTTCCTCCTTTTAAACCAGAATTGACCAAGTCTGGGGAGGAGAAGGCCAAGGCCATTACTGTGCAGCCGGGCACGTGATCTGACAGTGACGCATAGTCTCACAGTCCAGTGGAAGGAGGAGACCTTATGGACACACACTTGAGCTGTGTGTATGTGACCATGGACCACATAAAGGAAATGGCACTGGGGGTGGGTGGCCAGAACTTGTATCTTCTTGTTTTATTAAAATCTGAGAAAAGGAAGCCATTTTTCCTCACTATTTCCAAGGCGTCTTCTGAAAACCAACCTTAGAAATTCTAAGAACACATCCCCCTTTCTTTTTTTTTTTTTTTTTTTTTTTTTTTTTTTTTTTTTTTGGTTTTTCGAGACAGGGTTTCTCTGTGTAGCTTTGCGCCTTTCCTGGAACTCACTTGGTAGTCCAGGCTGGCCTCGAACTCACAGAGATCCGCCTGGCTCTGCCTCCCGAGTGCTGGGATTAAAGGCGTGCGCCACCACCGCCCGGCTCATCCCCCTTTCTTAAAGCCCAAACATCATGTGCTGAACCATGTTATTCCATTCAGCCCTGCCACTGCCCTTATCGATTTATTCCTCATCCGTGAACCACTGTAGATTCTCAGAGCTTACACAGACATTAATTAGCTTTTGCTTTTTGGCACCAGCCATCAGATCCTAGCCTGTCCTGGGAGAGGTTCCACAGGGAAGCTGTCTAGAGGTGACAGAGCCATAAAATCTCCTCCTTCTTGGAGTGCAGCATGCTTGAAGACAGAGTTTTCTGTGCTGGCAAGAATGAAGGCTACCCCCCACCCCAGCCGCAAGTCCAGAATCTGCAAAGTGTCATGGTCTTCCCACTCATCATGAGGGGCAACAGGTGAGACTCCAAGTTGTTTCTACTGCTGAACTGTCACAGGAACTGCTCCCCGTTCATCTGCAGGAGCTAGATGCGCTCTTTTCAGAGAAAGAGCGGCTTTGAGAATTTCTGACTACTCTTGATTAGAAGTAACCCCCCGCCCCAAGGCAAAGCTCAAAAGGAGAAGAGATTATAAGAAAAAAAATCCCACCTAAAACCAAAAAGCCTTCCACAAGGGCAAACGGAAGTTGTATTGTTTGGGTTGTCAACTACTGAGCTTCTTAAGAAATTCTAAACCAACACTAATATAACCCCGCTGCACCCTACCTGAAGCTGAGAAATCTATCTTAATGGCCCACAGCAATAATTGATAAATCATGCATGAATCAGGCCTGCCATTTACGAAAGCTGAGAAGTTTGGAGCTGTGTGATTTATGTTCACAGACACAGGGAGGGAGGAATTGGGACTGGTACTCCGGCCCTTAGGAGGCTGAGCCTTTTCTAAGTAACAAAGTGTGTGACTCAAAGCAAGCTAAGGTTCTTCAAACTTTTCCAAGACCCTCAGTCCATACCCTGCACGTCATCGAGAAGCATGTGACAGGCACAGGAGAAAGCATCACATTGCATAATTCTTTGCAAAACAGCAGCATTTTTCTAGGAATGCTGCCGATGTGGTAACTATGCTACAGCAGGGTTCCAAGCTGGTGATAAAAGTGACTCTACTTGAATTAAAGGCATCTTCTGACTAGAGATCAGAGTGTGTGTCTCCTGGAAAAACAGATCTCCTCACCACCAACCAAGAGAGGCCAATTTTGTTTTACATTCTTATCTTCATCCATTTTTAACTATATAAAAAGCCGAGTTTCTCTTGATTCCACAAAGTTGTTCTCTGACCTTCACAGGCACGCTGTGGCTCCCATGTGACCTCTCCCCCCTATATCATACAAATAGCAAGTAAATAATAAATAAAAGTCACAGCTTCTGAAGAAAAAAGGTCTCAGTTTCTCAAAAGCTCTGGGTTCTGGTCTAGCACTGGAAGGGAGACTCCCAGTCTGTAGAGGCTATTTTGAAGGTCTGTGGTAATATTCTACTCTATGCTCACAGAAGTGGCCGTAGACATGCCATTAACAAAAGGGTGAAACTATGTTCAACAAAATCTTACTTCAAAACACAGGCTAGGCCTGGATTTGCCCTGGCATCCCTGACACCCTCTCACGCTGCAGTGGTACCTGTCAGTCACTGCTTCCGCTGTCTCTTCTTTACAAGCCATTTGTGAAGTCCCAGTTTTCTGATGCTTCCAAGGCTATCAGAATGTCTTCCGTGCCCCCACAAACACTTCCCTGCTTATGCCTTTTCACAGTTATTCAGCACACCTTGGCCTTGGTGGTTGCCCCCATCCATGTCATGCCAAGTTAAGCATATAAGTCAGAAAGGTGATGCAGGATAGGACCCCCACGGGTGCTGGCATAATGGACAAGTGTTTGGCCCATGTGGCTTGCATCCTGGAACCCTGAGGAAGGGCAGTGAGGGAATGAAGAAAGGACAAATACACAGACACACGCACAGGAAATCTGGGATCACATGGGGTCTGCAACCGCCACAACATGCTTATTAGGCACCGGACAGGGGGAGGGACTAGCTAATCGGAGTAAGAGGTCTCCGTGTGTCAGCAGTCTCAGGCTGTAAACATCTGGGAGGAAGCTGCAGTTGCTCATCTCTGCACACACTGACCAGTTGTTCATAAACACGCGTACGGCTCTGGTGGAAAGCTTTGCCATTTGTACTGAGCCTCATCTAGGTAAGGCTTTGCTGCTTCTGTGGGGCTAAGGCATTGGAGCCCTCCACAGGCTGTGCCGAGGTCAACCACGCACATTCATTCAGGACTTCACTCTCTCAGGACTCCCTCCACTCCCTACACATGGGCTTCAGATTTAGCCCCACCACTCGCTACTACAATTCAAGCTATAGTTTCTGAACCTCTCTATGATTCTATTTGCCATCTCTATAATGGAGGCTAATACCACATGGATTCCACAAGAATGTGTATGTGGCACACAATGCATTTCTGACCCCACAATAGTCAACAAACAGCCTCTAGTATTGATATCACCATTGCGGAAGAGGATGCTTGGAGGCAATTAAGAAACTGGAATTTATTCCCATGTTCTCAGGTCAGTTCTGGCTGTACACAGATTGTACCACAGACAGGGGAAGGGTGGTGGAGTAAAAAGTTCCTGTTCTCTGCCTACCTCCACACACAGGAATATGTGAACATTAAGAGGGTAGCAACAGCATGGGTATGACATAAGGATCTTAGAACGAATTTTGCAAACAACAAAATGCAAATACAATATTAGCAGTGGCAATACCTTTGATCTTACAGTAAAATAACTACATTCAAAAACCTGAAATGCTTCTTTTTTTGACCAATGATGTTTTAAATAGCTACTCTGGCCTAAAACTCAGGCTGAGATAACCTAGATGTTTAGAATTACCTCGCCATCTTGCCAAAGACACTTTTCTACTCAGAACTCAGACCTTGGCTGTTAATTCTGACTGTTCACACTGGCCTTTTCTTTTACCATGGAGACACATCTGTCACTCACACCATCTTCTGACCTATCCAGATTCTTAGCAGGCTTTTACATAGTTACATGGAAACCTTCAACACTCCCTTGAAAGGCCACAAGGTGTATGCTAGTTAGACAGCTGGCACAGACTTACTACAAGAGAGGCTTTTCTAGGACCAAGGGTATATTTTGGGAAAGCTTTCTATTTAGACAGAAACCTAGGTGTTAGTTTAGTTTCTGCTTCTATATGGCTTACAAGGATAGGCAAAGTCCCTTTCCTCTGGCTCTCTCATTTCATAACAGGATTTGAACAAAATACTTACTGAGGTCTGTCCACTTTAAATTTGGGTGGGTGTATGGAATTTAGTGTCTAGAATCATGTTTACAAATAGCTCAGCCGACTGGTTCACGGTAATCACATTAAAATCTAGAAGCCTGGAAAGCATGTCATTTAAAAGAACATATTTTTAAAATAAGCTACAGGGCACATCTGGACTGTTGGCTAGAGTATTCAGAGTTTTGTAGACATGGAGTATGCTAGTTAAGGTCTAACACAGAGCCCGGATTTTCTCCTGACAGGATTTCTGAAATGACCATATTCTCACACTAACTGCATAAGCTACCAGGGTGGCTGATGTGAAATGTGTTCAAACAGCATCTAACAGCTGTGGCTATCGCAGATATGAAGAGTGAGAATTTGACAGGCGAAGCTGACAGGAATCCAGTTCTATGAAGGGATCTTGGACTTCTATGTAAAACGCAAGTGAGACTATGAGACAAGAGATGAAGAACGACAAACACATCAAAACAATTATTTGGGGGGGAAGAAAACCCCGCCCGCCACAGAAGGGATGATTATGTGGCTAACAGAAGCACCTGCAACGAAGTCCCGGCTGCACAGACGACAGGTGCTGGGACCGGTGCTGTTTGCCAGTCTTTCTCCACACTAAATACAAAGCAAGGAAACCATGTCTACAAAAAGCAAGCCAAGATCCCTGTGCTGGCTGGTATTTTCGTCAACTGGACACAAGCTAGAGTCATCTGGGAAGAGGGAACCTCACTGAGAAGATGTTTCCATTGTACTGACCTGTGGATCATACTGTGGGACATCTTGATTAATTTTTTGAGACCCCTAGGTCCAGCCCACTGTGAGTAGTGCCCCCCTCTGAGCAGTCCTGGGGTGTGTAAGAAAGTGGAGGTAGTCAGGGAAGCAAGCCAGTGAACAGAACTCCCCCACGGTCTCTGCTTTAGTTCCTGCCTTAAGGTTCCTGCTTTGACTTCACACAAAGATGGACTGTAAGCTCTAAGATGGCATAAACCTTTTCCTCTCCAAGTTACTTTTGGTCTAGGCGTTTTATCACAGCCATAGAAAGCACACTGAGGCAGGCCTAGAACTGCGAAGCCAAAGGGTAATTTTTAGCACTTCTCTCCACAAACCATCAGGCCAACAGCACTTTAAGATGGTGCTGTTGAATGTGATCAGCAAAGATCACCTCAGAGTGCCCTCCTGATTTTGAAGTCTTTTTAGTCATCTTGCAGAATTAGAGTATCTCTTCCTAATGTTAGTAGTGTTTACTCAAGGTGGGGAAGAGTTAGTCCAGCATGTAAAGTCTGGTAGCATCTGGCTCTGGTGTCCACCGCTCTGTGCCAGCCTTCCCCTGGCCCTCCTTTCCTCTTGTGGACCTGCTTTGTTCTGTATGGGTTTTAGAAAGCAAACACTGTTCCTTCCTTGCTAATGTGCACAAAGCTACTTAAACTTCCTAAACTTGCACATTTGTTTTTTGTAATAGCACCAATTAGAAGACCGTTGTGAGGGGAAGAATGAATGTATAGAGGTATAGTAGACCCAGTCATTCAACAAACATACTGAGACTCTACTACATGCTAAAGAGTATGCTAGCTAGACTTGGAGTACTTATTATCCTTCAGATATCTTTAGGAATGAGATATAGGAAATGTAATCCAGAATATATAGTGGGACCAGGAAACTGACACTCAAGAGTGTTTACAAATGAAGCTGCAGGTCTGACTTGGCTTCAGTGAGAAACGTCCTCCATAGGTCCATGGATTTGAACACTTGGTCTCCAGTAGGTGGCGCTGTTATAGAAGGTTGTAGAACTTTAGGAGGGATAGAGCTGCTGGAGAAAGCACTTGACTGGGGGCAGACTTGGAGGGTTTATATAGCCTCCTATCACTCTCTGTGTGTGAAAATGTGGTCAGTCAGTTTCTTGCTCCTGTTGCCCTGCCATGCCTTCTCCTTTGTGATGGACTCTGTCCTTCTGGAGTCTAAATAAACCCTTTCTTGCTTAAGCTGCTTTTGGTTATGGTATTTCACCACAGCAACAGAGAAGTAACTAACACAAGGTTCCCAGCATGAACTAAAGATGGCTTTCTAAGCTCGAGTTTTACTTGTGCTCTGCAAGTGCTAAGTGCAGAGACAAGTCCCAGGCTGGAGAGTGCTGCTGTCTACTGCCTAGCACTCCAAGCATCTTAACTCCTCCTCCCTCTAAGTAAGGCATTGTTTTTGTCTGCCCCGCTGTCCTCATCCTTTCTTCTGTAAGTGGAGGTCTAACATTTCTTTGGAGAGCTTTTCTCCCTCAGCCTCAGGTTATGTGGTTAGTAACCCTGACACCTAGTTCTGATGGTGGTTAGAAAACTCAAGCTATACAACAAGATATCCCATTATCTTTTAGATATAAAGATTGTTTCAAAGGTGAGCAAATGGCCCCAGTCAGGCCAGTGAGAGTCATGAGCATCCAATGGTAGCTGCTTTTCTAGATCCATTGTAGAAAAGTGATTCTTTCTCCCTTTGGATTAAGTTGGTAGCTAAGTGTAAAGTTGCTCAGGCTTTGTGTGCTACAACACGAGGAGATGAAGCTGTGAACGGGACTTACAGTGAGAGGAGTAGAAGAGGGAAGTTATGATCTGTGAACTTGAACTGTGTCCACTTGAAGCCACACGCCCATAGGTCAGTTGCTGAACCTAACCCATGGTCTTCTTTGGCCAGTCAGTGGAAGGTTAAGCAATTTGATTGGAATTCTTAAACAAGAGCCTTCATTAACATATCTCCAATTCACTCTCAAGAATTTAACAATTAAGCAGTTCTTACTATAGTGCTCAGGAATTTGGGGGTTCAGGATGATCTAGTGACATCCTCTAATATGACAATGTTTTCTGTGTCAACAGAAGGTGCCCACAGAACCTGATGGACACAGCCTCAAATCTCCACCCACAGCTCAAATGGTGAGGGCGCCATTCTCAGGTTCTTCCAGCATCTGCTCATTAATGTTATCTCAGTTGCAACGATGATTGTTCTGCTAGGTAGAAAGGCAGGGATGGTATTTTGAGCTTGACCATTTGGGCCTCCACTGTTGATGGCAGATGAAGGCTCAATGACCCTGATGAACAAAGATTCTTCCCCCTTTAGCAAGAGCCATGGATAAAGGAGAGCTTGTCTAGGTGAAGCCTCTGTCTGTCAAAGGTTGGACCACCTGCTCCACTGCGGAGTCCAGGCTTCTTCCACAAGAGTGGGGGCACAGGGAACCTGGGTCTGCTCACTTCCTCAAGACCATCTTTATTTTCCCGCTTGTTCTAGATTTACTTCTACATCAGCAAGAGCAGATGGGAAGTGGGGGCCGAAGGGTGGGAGACCACTTCAAGAGAGTGAAGGAGGTTCTGAATGCAAGGGGAACCTGAGCAAAAAGAACACTTACTGGATACAGACCGTGTTCCAAGCCTGTCATTACACAGGGCAGTTTACTCCTCCTCCCATTGATGATTATGTGAAAATGGGAACACAAGGGCCCACTGAGGACCAATGACCTGCCCAGGCTTAACCAGAGCCACATGGCTTGGTAGAACTTGAATTCTGTTGTGGCCAACTCTACTGCCAGGCCTAGCTCCTTCATAGACACTCTCTGCTTCTCTTTAAATGACCTTTTCAGAGGTCAAATGCTTTACTTCCTTTTAGTGTTTTTGTCCCAGACCCCTTTAGGACTGAAGTAGAAACAGGCAGCTCTGATGTTCACACATGTGCTTTTTTTCATAAGAAAACTGAACTCTTTGAGAGATGTAGAGAAGCAACTGACATTTGATATAAAGAAATGGCAAACAATGGATGTAAATTTTCTGTGGAACTACAACTTTCCAAACCGTGTGAGTACATGTGGGTGACTAAATGCCCTGGTGTTCCCAACACAAAGGATGCAGCCTGGAAGCGTGACTCTCAGTGTTCCTGCAGCCATGTGGACAGGACAGGACAGTCCTACGGTGTGCAGTCCCCTGCTCCAATGGCTGATAGGCTGGACCACATAAACACTGAGGAAGCTCAGCTCCAGGCCATGCGATGCACTTAACTTGAACATGATTTATGATTCTGTCAGTAGGGGAGGCTCAAACCTGCACTGATGCCTAAGTGTGAGCTTTCTATTCAAAACAGCAGTTGGGGGAGGGAGGCAGGAGAAAAGGAGGAGTGAGCGAAGGAGGGAGAGCGCGGGAAGAGGCTGTTTCACAGAAAGAGAAGATACAAGTTCAATTTCCAATGTTTGCTTTTGTGCTGAAAAAAAGGAAAACAAATCATGAGCGTAAGCATGGAATCTACATAAGATTAAACTAAACGAGGAAGGAAGAACTCCTCAGGGACTTATCTGATTATAAAGCCAGTTACAGTTGATGTATTTGGTGTCAGTAAGGGGTCTTGGCCATGGCCTCCACTTATATGTGCATGGGGCTCCATGGTGCATGCCAGTGGCAGGGAGTATATGGCTGAAGGAGAGTGAAGGAAAGGGGTGAGGGACAGGGAGGGGAGGCAGCCTCCTTTGTCAGGGTGAGTGTGGATGAGGGTCCACTAGGCTAATCACCCTATTATCTGCAGCACTCCCTCCAGGGGCTCTGTGACTCTTGAAGAGATTAAGGAGCCAAGTGGTCCCCTGCTCTAACCTGTCCTCCCTGGACAGCATATTAACATGATTCCACTACAGAGCAACCCTCTTTAAAGTTTCCTGCAGGATGACAAATTAACCCAGCAGGGTGTCCCACACATCTATCTTCATACAAATTATTAGTGTAATAGAGCTTTGAGTTATGCATTTATCTAGTAATTATTGAACAGTTACACAAAACCAAGCTGAGTTGCCCTGGCCCTTTACGAGGTTCGCTCGGTGGGTGGCCTTACAGTTAATTTAGGATGGTTCTCCACTCCACAGCTCACTTGCAGAGAAATTAGCTAAACAGCCTTCTCCTTTAAATATTTTCCATGTCACAGTGAAACTCTTTACAATACAATAAAGGTACAGTTTTAATTACACGCTTCCTGACTTTTGTTTAGTCGTAGTTTTAAAACATTTGCTGGCGCTAGTTTTTCCTTTGGCTGGGCAGTAATAGCTGGTTGTAAGTATCTAGCTAATGAATTTAATAATTTCCTGAGCTGAGACTTAAAGAGCCTTTGCTAAAATGCTGCATTTCCTCTCTGCTATCCCATAACTTCCAGGCCCCTGGACGAGGTGTCCCTGTGAAGCTGGCGCTCTGTGTATGTGCTCACTTTGTATTCCCAAATCTTCCTTGTCTTCTCCTGTGCTCCAGAGTGGAGCTCGTTAGGTCTGTGATGCCTGGGTTTGAAAATCAACTGGAGTAATTCCTCCTGGAGTAGGGCGATGTCATGTTTTCCCAGATGACAAACTCCAATAATAAATAAACACCCTGCGTCTGTTGGTTGCAGAGCATGTCAGCACCGTGTCTGCAACAGGTACTTAATTACTTCTCATTTTCTTGAGATGATTCAATTGCACTAACCCAGGAGAAACAAATTAGACCCAGTTGAGCATCAGCATGTTCTACAGCTAGGTTTAAGAGGCTTTCCTGAACAGCCAAGAAGTGTGCAGGTACGACAGGAGAAAGCTGGCCACACCTAGCCCTTGGGGCCTGTGCCAACAGAGTAGGGTCATGGTCACAGGGATTAAGCACCAGGGTATGTCTCTCCTTTGGCTTTGTCACTGGATGGAAACAATGCTACAGGCAAATACTGTGTTCTTTTAAAGGGACCCAAAATTTTGAACTAATTTTTCCTGATACATAGCAAGGTAGAGACTCTTGAACATACTGAACACCTGCACATTCTAGGCACCTCCATAAATGCTGCAAAATACTTGTTCTTGAACATTATTAATTATTGTTGTTGTTATTACAGAAGGGGGTGGGAAGGACTTCCCATTATCTTCCACACTTTCTGTTTCAATCACATGTATGCATTCATTCATTTATTTGAGGGATGGTTTTCGAGAGCTCTTGTGCAAGTCACGAGGCTGAGGGATTCAGGGATGAGCATGTAAGACGCGGTGTCTGCCATTTAATATCTCCTGCCTTCATATTTCTCTCTCCTCCCCTGCTGCTTTCTTACTATCTATGCATGTCACAATCCACGCTCCTCCAACCATTCCTGGTGACCCTGATTTCTGGAAAGATGGTCTTCATGCTCATAATTCTCCGCAGTATGTTTTTCTTGGCCAAACTGGGAGTTATGGTTGACTTCAGCTCCTCAGATGTTTCATCATGAAGAGCAGGATCCTCTTATGGGCCAGGAGGATCATGGACTTAGAAAGGTTTTTGGGGCATATAAAGTTTTGACTTCCTCTCTAAACAGCATGAATCTTTGAAAGCTGTACAACAAATCTTTGGTTTATATGATTATTGTTTTGGTATATGTTATGAATATTTTCAGAATCAAGACAATTTGACTTCTAAACCACACACACACACACACACACACACACACACACACACTGCACACATATACCATGACATGTACACACACTGCACACACACTGCACACACACACACACACACTGCACACATATACCATGACATGCACACACACTGCGCACACACACACCATGTGCAAACACAACACATATAGACAGATACAGGTATATGTGTGCATACACGCATGTGCATACACACATACACACACACACTTACTCACTCACTCACTCATAAAGAGGCAGTGGTTTAGCCACACCTGCATTTGGCTCATTTTAATTTCCTAGTACCTAGTTGTCTAACAGAATCATTTGTTTTCGGTTGCTCTCTATTTTGCATATTGACAAACAGATGGCAAAAGGTTTGAGATGGGGTTAAGCATCATTCTTGTTTGTACTCTGACAATGCCAAATGACATGGTATTTCCCCAAGAGGATGCCCTTCTTTGTCTTCCCTGGCATCTGGTGCCTCTCTTAGCACAGTGTAGGTCAGGTCCATTTTCTGACATGCTTGGGACTCTATGTATTTCTGCGTTTGGATTTTATTTTAGATTTGAGAATATCTGTATATACTTACCAATTAAACAACCCTAACCAGAGAATCTGAAATTCAAAATGTGATAAACATTGGGCACCAATGTGCTGCCCGGGCTGTGTCACACCTGCACTCAAAAGCCCAGACTTTGGAGCATTTTTGGTTTTAGACTTTTGGATTAGGGTTGATCAGCCCACCGCACAACTGCTGGCTTTTCTCTTCCCTCAGCTGCTGAGTAGTAAGTACTCTGGGGATCAGATCCAGGCTTCCCTTGCTCCCTCTATTCAGTAACTAGAAAAGTACCTTGTTTGTTGTGAGCACTTGGTAAACATTTGTGGGAAAAATTAATGGGTCACCAGATGGTAACAAGAGTTTTCAAGTTAATTTTAACATTGAGAAAAGCCAAAATGACTTAAAAAAAAAGTGTTTGAAGTGACTTGTGTCTCACAGAAACTGTGCCTTTGGTAGTAGCAAGGAACCACAGGCCAATAAAGAAAGAAGATACAGGAGCTCTTTAGATAGCTGTAGAAAAACTCAGTGTGACAACACAGTCTATGTCATGACTATCAAAGTAGCTAAATGGCTACATCATGCCTTGGAGTAATAAGAAGTGTGAAAACAAACTAAAGGTTTAAATAAAGGTAACTTATTATTTTTTCCCCAGGGGCAGAGTAAAGGTTAGGAACTACTGATCCGGAAACTAAACAAGATGAATTCTGGTCTTGGCTCTGGCCAGCTCAGATTGCTATGGGTAAGTCATATAAAGTGCATAAGGAACAGATCACTAATATATTCCTTCCTCATTTATTGATTTATACAACCCCAATTTTGTACATATTGATGATTATATTCAGCTAATTAATTAATTCAGCTAAAAAAGTCTAATCTATACCTTGCACCTCCCTTAGAGCTAGAGCTAATCATATAGTATAGTTCTGACCATGTGACAGTACAAAAAACAGTAATGGATGGCTGGTGAGATGGCTCAGCGGGTAACGGTGCTTGCTGCCAATCCTGAAGACCTAGTTCAGTTTCAGAGACCCATAAAGTAGGAGGAGAGACCCCTGCAACTCGCCTCTAGCCTCTACATACACGCCATTGCATATATATATATGCATATATATATATATATATATATATATATATATATATATATATATATATAAAATCTCTACATCCACATCTACACAGTAAGTCGATGTAAAAAGAAAAGAATTATAAAAGACTATGAGCTGGCACGTCCTCCTTTCCTGTGTTCCAGCTGAAAGTATAGGCGTAAGGCAGGAAGGAATGTGGTGGCCATACTGAGAAAAGGGACCTTCTGAAGCCTGGCTCTGCTAGCCTGTTCTGTGTCACTATAAAAAAAAAGTATCTAAGGCAGGGCGCTTATAGAGATGTTTATTTGCCTTTAGAGTCTGGTGACTCGTGACAGCCATGCTGGTGAAGGGCCCCTGGCTCTGTCACGGCATGGCAGAGAAGCCAAGAGAGAAATGGTCATGCACAGAAGGGGCACGTGTTCAGTCAAGAGTGCAAGAGACCGGCGAAGAATCAGGCCCAGACTTTTTGTAACAACTCACTCTCTTGAGAATGAGTCCATTCCTGCCAACCAGACCCTAACCTTTCACAGGAGACAGCATTAGTTTACTCTTGAGGAAGCCTCTGATATAATTACCTTGTACTAGACTTCATCTCTTAAATGTTCCATGAGCCTAACACAGCAACACTGGGGGGCCAAACTTCCGCCGAATGAACCTTTAGGGAACCAACCATATCCAAATATAGAGAAGACATTCCACTCCTTGATATAATTTTGGGGCCACAACAGCAGAGTTGCACTAAGAGTTAGGGTTTTTTTTGTTGCTATTGTTGTTTATTTGGGATTAAACCTATGCCTTCATGTCCTGCACATGGGAGAAGTGCCCCTCACCGCTGAGCTCTAGCCCTAGCCATTTTTGAATTATTTTCAAGTTTGATGATATGGTCTCACTAAGTTACCCAGGTTGGCCTTAAGCACATTGAATTTGAGATGCTCTTCTCTCAGCCTCTTGTTACATTACAGGCATCTATCGCCAAGCCTGGCTTGTAATTTTCTGAAGTTATGACTTAATGATATTTGTCTGATACTCATAGACAAACACACATGATTCCTAGAGCCCCGTTTGTTGGATGTGGCCTTCCAGTGTGTGACTGAAGCTTTTCTTTACGAATCTCTGAAGCACAGTTGATTTTTTTCAATGCAAAGCATTGAAGTGCCACTTTCCATCTCACTATTTTTGAAAACACGAAAGACTTTAGGCAGAAAGGTAAGTTTCAAGAACGCTCATCGTTTCAAGAAATTTAAAATATCATTAACGATTACTCCAAATCTTAAAAGAAGTCAGACAAAGGTCGGAAAAATGGATCAGCTGGTGAAGGAGCTTTCAGTTAAGGCTGATGACCCAAACTTAGTGCCTGGATCCCATATTGTCAAAGGAGAGAACTGATCCCTGCAAGTCACCCTCTGACCTGCACACCCATGCCTGTTCACACACACACACACACACACACACACACACACACACACACACACTATAAAAAGGGTCAGACAAACACTTAAGGGATTATTTTCTTAAACTGTGTGTTGCACCCCCACATGGAGTCATATAGCTAAATGTGGGAGTTGTGAAAAAATTGACAACACGAAAAGATTCTGCACAGCCCAAACTTAAAATTAAATAGTTAATGAATGCAAGGTGATTTTGTAGTGTTCACCTAGGTCGATCACACAACTTTACCAGAGCTTTGGTTGTGAGTGCATACGTACTTCCCATTCCACACACCAGCCACACCTCAGCTCAGAGATGAGACTCTTGAATGCCGAATTGAAATGTTTTTTACATATAGAGTCCTCTGCTCTTATAGAAACAAAATGGTTTGATTAAGGAAGACAAAGAATATTTTTCTATCATCATTTCTCAGTATGTAACGATCATTTTAATACATCTCTGGATTATATTGGAATATTTAGTTTTAAAAGTTGGTTTAAAATATTTGGTTTAAAAGTTGATGAGCTTTATAAAAACAAAACAAAACAAAACAACCAAGTGACTTTTGGCTTTAAGTTAGGACAAATTTCCTAACAATTTGTGGAATGATACTACATATATGTGTATGTGTGTGTGTGTATATATGTGTATGTGAGTGTGGTGGCAGTCTCTAAATTGATGATAAAAATTAAAATACTGATTCTATCTAAAAATGTTGAAGATACTTCATATCATGCACTATCAAATGTTCAGCCAAAATTTAATTCTGTGTGGAAAATTAATAAGCATATCCATCTCATTCATGACAAATTAGCTTTGGTCTTTACTAAAATACATATTAATCAAAGAATTGTTTAAAATAATTTTTTATGGTTTCTTATCAGTTACTGTTTGATTTAGATACCATTTTATATGTCTATATACTCAAAGTCACGTAGAGACTTCTCAGCTAAAAAGAGGCTGTGAGGGAAACAAGTTTCAGAACTGAATCTAGATCACGAGGCAAATTCACAGCTTTTGAAACAACAGAAAGAAGAGCAAAGGTTTTATTTTTCATTATCATAGGTAAAATACATTGCCATGATTAAATGTGTTACGATGGCGAGGAATTCAAGTAATGGTAAAAGAAGGTCTCAATCTTCCAGTTTCAAGTGCCCACTAAGTGTAATTGTGTATAATGACCAAAATGACTTTGTTAAGATTTAGTAACTTTCCTTGCTCCAGGTTATTCCATCACAGTTTAACCATTTTACCTGATTCTAACCACACAAAGAAATAGGTGTCAAAGTATTATTTGCAAGGTATGGATGGGCCAACTGAGACCACGAGGCTAAGTGATTTATCAAAGCCACAAAGAAAGCCACTGCCAGGGAGGAGATTGGATTTAAGAAACCACATGCCTCTACCTTTACAGTGCACCCAGCAGAGTGGTCAGAAGAGCATAAACTAAAAGGCATAGCATTCAGTACCAAAGCTTTGCTGAGGTTATCTCACACAGTTTGCTTTAGAAGGGTCCCCACCCCCCAATCTTGGATGTTCCTTATGAAGCAGTACTGTTTATTCTGGAGCACTGAGAACTTACCAGTGTGTGGGTAGGGTGGGGTGGGGGTAGGGTGTGAATTCCTTTTGAGTGTGCATTTATGTATACTTTAACTACTTTAAATTTATCCATAATGTAAAGTCTACTCGGTGAGGAACAAAGACATACAATGTGTGGGAGACCCTTGTCTCTGGAGATCTTCAGGAGAGGACCAGACTTGAACATTAGCTAAGAATGCAAGTCAACAGTAGAGAACGTGCAGGCATGAAAAGCTGTGGGAGGAGCTGTGGGAGGAGCTGTGGAGGGGAAGGAGATGCAGCTATGGAGGCTTCCAGTCCAAAGTAACGCAAGTTGAACATCCTCAAGCAACAAAAGCACCAAGGCTGAAACACGTCAAAACCCTGGACCTTTTGAACACAGAGAATACACAAGCAGGGAACAGTACACCTGGCCCATGTGCTAAACAGTAGCCAAAACTCAAGTATGTTAAAATACTACATAAAATGGACTTCGGGTTATGTGTATAAGGTATATATAAAACATGAGTGAATCTCAGTGCAATGCCCAAAATATTTCATGTTATATGTGCAAATATTTGCGAATCCCAAATTCCAAACACTATGGTCTTGAGCATTTCTGGATGAAGGATGCTCAGTCCACATGTGAGCTGGGCTTGGGGATGGGTAAGATGTCAATAGGGCAAAGGTAACAGGGGATAACATGAGATTTTCAAAACCTGGATGAAAGAGGTTTGTCCAAACTTGTGTGTATGATCTGTTTCTAGACACTGCGAATGACTACAGACATGCATTTACTTCTGACAGTACAATTCTTTCTAGGTACAGAACCTCAGAGAAGTAAACCAAAATGCCAAGGCCACACAGTTGGCATAAATGGTAGCACAGATTCAAACATGGGCACATCTGACCTTCCAGCTTTGGTGCTTAACTGCTGCTGTAGACCGGAGGCTTTTGTCCCCCACAAAATGCATATGTTGAAATCTTAATCCCAATGAGATAGTATTGGAGGTGAGACATTCAGTAAAGGGCAAAGGATTTACATGATCTGAAAAGAAACTGGAGTATAAGATGGTGCTTTTAGAAGTTGAGTAGATCATGAGGGTGTAACCCTCACAGATGGAAATAACCAGATGCCTTATAACAGAGGCCACAGAACAGTGGTTCTCAACTTGTGGGTCACGACCCCCATAGCAGTCACATATCAGAGATCCTGCATATCAGATATTTACATTACGATTCATAACAGTAGCAAAATTAAAGTTATGAAGTAGCAATGAAATAATTTTATGGTTGGGGGTCACCACAACATGAAGCATTATAGTACAAGGCCTCAGCATTCAGAAGGTTGAGACCCACTGCCATAGAGAGCTGGTTAGCCCCTCCACACAATGAGAAGACAGAATCTATAAATCAGGGCGTGGACCTTTGCCAGGCACCAAGTTGGCCATCACCTTGACTTTGGACTTCCCAGCCCCCAGCAATGTGAAGAAAAAGGCTTTGCTGTTTCTAAGCTACTCAGTGGTATCACATTGTAGCAGCTGACATATTTCAAGACGGTCATTATGATGCTCTGTCTCCCCATCAAGGTACAATTTTTCTGCCTTCACTTTGCAATCTTTAACCAGAAAGGTTCTCCTTGCAAATGACACTCACCAAATCCCCAAATACAGATTAGGCTTGCAGCTGAAAACAGAGCCATCTTTTGGGGAGGCCAAGTGACCTTGCTTTGCCATAGCTTTGAGCACTGAGATGCGTCACACACCTGCTGCTCTCTGGCTGCCATGAAGGATTTTAGGGAAGGCAGCACAAATCTGGCCATCTATGCAGTGTGGGCCATCTTAGGCGATGAGTTTAATCATTGTGCATCGGGGGTAAGAGCTGGGTAGTCACAACAACTCATAGAAATGCAGCCTGAAGCCAAGACACGCAGCAAGTACCCTTGGTATTATTTGAATAAGGAATGATATAAGTATACTTTTTTTTTTGCTCTTCGGACAGTTTCCAAAAATACTACTCTATTGTCATTTTTACATGAGAATATGAGCTTGAGAAGAAAGGTTTGTTCTCCAGTGGTATGGCCTCCTCACATCGGTGAGGATGCTATAAACCAGAAGATTAATGGGAATGCAGAGGCAGCCTCTCCAGCTTCCTGACTGCTGGCATGCTGCTCTTTGCCATCTTCACCGCCCTGCTAGCCTAGGGGTTTTTCCTTTGCTTGGAATAGTTGCTATTCATAGGAATCTTCTTAGACTCCACTTCAATGCTATCCACTCTTTAGTCTCTTTATTTGATGCAACGTGATGGTAGCCTACTCCATGCCAGCTTTTCTTAATGCTCACTTCCTTTCTCCAGCTCTGTTCTATGAGGACAGGAAACACTGGCCCCAGTATCTCTATAGTGACAAGAACTCAGTAAACCTTTAATGAGCAAATGAATGAACCTCCACAATTCCCTCCTGTGAGTCCTGCAGAAAAATTTACTCTTAACATTCATTTAGCATTTGAATATGTTAAACTGACCATAAAAATGAGAAATAATATGACTATCTCTCTTGGACCATCAATATTCTGACTTACAATAGCATCATACCTCTCATTTCCTGCTACAGTTTAGATGCTCAACAAATGTTAATGATAAGAGGATATAATACTAACTAATTTAATGGCTTATTCAGATGTGAATTCTCAAGTTTCTATATATAATGAGCAATATACATATACCATATATATGTATGTGCACACATATATGTATGCATACATGGTAAGCATCAGTGATTGTGCTATAGATACACATGAAGAAGAGTCAGGAATCCTGATGAGAAAGTCATATCAATGACCACAGTATCTCCAAGGATGAAGCAACTGAATTTCCTAACTGATAAAAAAATTGCTTCCCATGATGGAACACTTATTTTTTAGTTTTTTAGATTTTTCACATGTGCTCTGTGCATTCACCTCAAGTACCACATTTCCTCAGGACTATCACAGTATTTATCAATGGATTCTGATTTGTGACCCTAACATTGAGTTAATGTAACAAATGTCAGTTTCCTCAGGTATATGTCAAAGTAGACAAGAGACTCTAACTCCTCTCCATGGTGTTTTATGATGTGAGCTGGTAGATCACAGACATAAAAGACAGTCTGATGGAAGGGGGCAAATGGTCACAGTTATCCATACTTCTACTGTGGGGGTTTTATAATAAACTAATAAATATTTTCATCTTGCAATAGGATCAAGTTAAGTGATTTGATAACATTCTCTTGAGGTTTAAGGCTTGTCTTGAATGTGAAATACAAATCATATTTCTTGTGGACACATTTTAATAATAAACTTAAAAGCACATGAGACTAAAATAAGGAAAACATTGCAATGAAAACCAGACAAGCTATCTACCACTTCAAAAGGAGTGAATGAAGACGACTTGTCAACACCCCAGTGTCAACAACCTCAACACAAAATACCACATAAGGAAATAGGGCTTCATGGGAAGAGAATCAGCAAGGATGGGCGACTGAAAAAACATTTACGTGAGAAATAGGTAACTGACCACATGGAAAAAGCACTCACCCAAACACATACACATAGACGTGCACACACACAGCTTGAGGGCACACTTGATTTTGCACACACACAGCTTGAGGGCACACTTGATTTTGGTTCAAGGTATTTCCTACCTCTTTGCAAAATCCCACTGCCCCTTCACCCCCCAAAAATTGGCTTTGTATCTTTGAAACTTAAGATCGGATGCTGAATCTCTTTGGTTCCTAAAATTTGAGACTACCTTCAAATATAAGAATTGGATCACTTACTGTAAGGGGAGTCCTCACTATCTCCCCACTTTGCCACTCTGATCTCAACATTATGATGTTTACAGCGTGTGGATCTCTGTGGAGCAACTCACCTCTGGGTCCTGTAATGACAGGTCGGTGATGCTGTGTGAATGCTGTTCCCAGGGAGGAGGTCTGCGAAGGGGAGGGGCTGCTGAAACCAGACTTCTCAGACTTCTTCAGTGTGGTTGGAGATGGCATGCCTGGTAAGAAGGGTTGATTGTTGAGGCAACTTTAATCTATACAACAATTTGCGTGATCAAAAAGACAACACTTAGAGAGTGGAAAAAGAAATAAAATGGAATCGTATGGAATTTTATATATGGGTAAATGGAAATTTATACTGAATTGCTTTGGATCTGTCACAGGAACAAACAGGTAAGAGAATGGCTCCCCTTTCAGGTGGTTCTATAATTTATTTCAATTTATTGTATTACGTCATAGTCCATTTGGGGGCTGTTGATTTTTCTCTATATGGGGTTTTCTGTGTCTTGGATCTTCAGTGTCCCCTGCAAAAGACCTGCATTGTAAGATCTTTATATTTAGAGTGGTTCTATCGCAGAGAGGGGAACCTTTAAGAGGCAGGTCAAGGGGGAGGTCTTTACTTCATTGAGGACATGGTAGTGAATGGGATCCTGGGAACGGATCCCTTCCTCCTGCTGTCTCTTGCTTCCTGGCCAGGAGGTAAGCAGCTTTACTCGACATATTCTTCCTGCCTTGCCACCAAGCACCAGGGAGTCTGGGAGGTCCACCTGGACATGAACCAGATCCTCTAAAACCACAAGCCAATGTGATTCTCCTTGAAAGCTGCTTTTCCCCCAGATACTTGTCATAGTAATAGAAATCTGACATACACAGGCTTCAACTCTTCCAGTGACTCGGTCACGTGTCTGTGACCTCTGGGACCCTTACAAAGGAGGCTGCCTAAGCACACAAAGACAGCCTCACATGCAATCATTTTGTCTTGTCAGTTACCTTATTTCAGCACCAAAGCATTTTTCTACACTTTAAATAATTTAGCTTTTTTTTTTAACATAAAAATGCCCTTGATAATAGCAGCTCAGATGTTCTTTCAGTGAATTATTTATAGAACAGAAAAAGAAAAGATAAAAGTTAAAAAAAAAAACTTAAAAGACAAGCAATTGGGACTGGTTCAGTAAATATGGTCTAACCAATGCAAAGAATACTGTAAAAGAATAATGACATGGGAGATATTTATAATATAATGTTGACTGAAAAACCAATTTATAACATGGGGTGTTTTAATACATCAATCACAGAGTGTACAATACAGTTTAAGTGTTTTTTTTTTCTATGCACAGAGAAAGAACTAGAAGATGTGTGTGAACTGTAACCGTGGCTCCCTCAGTGAGTTAAATTTCTATGGTTTTCCTTGCCTTCGTTTTTGCTTATTTGCCTTTTCTATGGTGAACATATATTACCTTTACGCTAAGAAAATATAACAAAAGCTTGTTTTTAAAAATAGAATTTTTTTTTTGCTCCGGAGTCTAGGGTTTTCACAACATTTCAAACTTAGGAAATGCTTTGAAAAGAAAAATAGTGGGGAAATAATGAGAAAAGAGTCCTTTGTAATGACTGGATTGGTGGTGTTCCCCGCAACCATGCCAACAGACACAACTGGAGGCATCTGTCCATTTGGGAGAGTGCCAGTTGAGACAACCGAAATTTGGATGGAAAAATAAAGGAAATGACTTCAAGGCTCCATATCACAGGACAAATCTGGGGTCTCAAGTTTCCAGCATAAAAGTGGTCTGCACTGCATCCGAAGAAGAAAAGTTCATTTATACATGTCTACCTATGATTTTTGTCAATGGTCTGAGAATTATTTGGGCAAGCTAGAAAAATAAGTAATATGTTTATTGATATTAATGTGCAGCTGTCACTGAGTGATTGCTAGTCTCATGAATTATAGTGAGCATTTTCATAGATACAGACATGGCCCAAATGTCAGCTTGTTAGGCTATACCGAAACGCATCTTTTTTTTTAAAATCAGATTTTAACTTGATTTTCTAACATGATATCCAAATAAATGTGCACGTAAAGTGTGTCTGTTTTGGCCTTCTCTAAGTTAAAGATGGTGATCAAAGGTTCTGAAACATACCAAAGGGTCCCAATAGATTCTGTTTGTGCGTGTGCATGTGTGTGAGTGCGTGCATGCGTGACCTTTACACTCCCTGCACAGATTTCACTTTTACCTGTGACTTCACACAGAGATGCTTTGGTGTAACAAAATTTAAAGTTTTCATCCCAAGAGAAAAACAAACTAGCTTGTACATTTCATGCTATTCATACTCCTGAATCAAATCCTTTCTAGGTCAATTCCTACTTGATCTGAATTAAAAACAAAGTCACTAGTCCCAGGGGCATTAATTATACTTGTTTGTTGAAAAGTCTACAGACCACATCATACCGGTGTGCTAACAGGTAGGGTACACTGAGGTCATAGATGAACACTCACTGCCAGTGACATAAGCAGGTATTACGATTCAACTACAGTGAGGGAAAGGCCTCAAATAAAAAAGTAAATAATAAAGCATTGAAGTGTAGACAAATCTCCCAAGTCATTCAAACCTCTGCTGCACAAATGAAGTTTTGAGCTGCCAATGATTCTGCTATTTTAAATTGAGTCAAATGCCTGAATTACATGTTAGGAAAGACGCAGAAATAGAATAGCAGCGGAAAATGTCAAAACTTTGAAGACTGTAGATTTTATTTTCATTTTGAACAATGGAATCATGGTTGTAGTCACGGTACTGAACTAACTTTATTGAAGGGAGCAAGAGACTGACTCAAGAAAGCTGTGATTGCTTCAAAATGTTCTTTTCTCTCCATGTTTGATGCGTAAAAATGGAACTTTAAGTACAACTTTGGCAGTAACAAGTCAAGAATGATCAAGTTGCTAACTGAGGTTTTTTTTTTCTTTTTGGTTTTTCGAGATAGGGTTTCTCTGTGCAGTTTTGGTGCCTGTCCTGGATCTCGCTCTGTAGACCAGGCTGGCCTCGAACTCACAGAGATCTGCCTGGCTCTGCCTCCTAGTGCTGGGATTAAAGGCGTGTGCCACCATCGCCCGGAGTTCGTGTTTTTGTTGTTATTGTTTGTTTTGTTTTGTTTTGTTTTTAATAGCAAAATAAGGGCTTGGGAAAAGCTCAGCGGTTAAGCATTGCTGCTCCAGCGTGAGGGCCCGAGTCCCAGGCCCAAGAACCTACACAAAGCCAGGTGAAACCATGCTTACTTAGTCCCCACACTCCTGTGACAGGATGGAAGGCCCAGCTAGGAGAGTCTCTGGAAGTTTCCAGGCCAGCTAGCCTGGAGCACACAGTACAGCAGCACAAACAGTGAGAGACCCTGCCTACAACCAAGGTGAGAGGTGAGGCCCACATCCAGACTGTATTCTGACCTCCGCATGCACATTGTAGTGTGGACACACACCACACACACATACACACATACACACCACACACATCACACACATACACACCACACACACATACACACATACATACCACACACATCACACACACACACACATCACACACATACACATACACACACACACACACACCACACACATACACACCACACACATCACACACACACACATCACACATACACACACACACATCACACACACACATCATACACATCACACACACACATCACACACATACACATACACACACACATCACACACACACACATACACACACATCACACACACACATCACACACACACATCACACACATACACATACACACACATCACACACACACACACACACACACACACACACACACACACACACACACTTTAAACTCTCCTTGAAAGAGTTAAAGAGGGAAGAAGCTCAGTCAGCATGTAAGGACAACAAGCCAGACTATGCCTAATCGTCTAAATTTATCCCAGTCAAGTAATGTGAACCCTAAGGCTGTCATGAAGCTCAAAATTACTTTGTGTTTTCAATTTTTAAAGACTTATATTGAGCACATTTCCTTATTATATACTTTAATATTTTTCTACATACATAATGTATGTTTTGGTTAATTTGTTTTGTATACTTAATTGACCAGATGAAATTTCAAAATGCGGCTAAAATCCTCGATGTTAAAAGCTACAGGACATCCATCTTGGCTTTTGCTTTTGAAATAGTTTGGTTTCTGTACATTACTTTAAAATAAATGAACTCCTCATTAAAGCTTTTTTTACCCATTATCTGTGCACCAGGTTATAAAATTACTGTACAAATAATAACTAGTGGGGATTTCTGTTAATGAACCCAGTCTTCAATTTTAATGTACTGTCTAGAGGAATAAAACTTTAAGAAAGCAAAGACCTTAGTCCTAAAGCCAAAAGGCTGAATTCTGCCACTGGCTGTGAGGACTTGATGGGGACCCTAAGCTCCAGAGAGTACAGACAGAACAAGACTATGACTGCAGCTGTGAACTTACAAATATCTTAAGTCTTTACATTTTTATTTCAGACATACAGGTATTATCCTTGCCTCCCTACAATCTAATGCTGCATGATGTATAGATTACAGGATATTAAGAAATTTGTTCTAGATCATGCCTACTGATGGCATGTTAACACCCAGGTCTTGGCAAATTGCTGGACAGTCAGGCTGGACAAAGTAAGGTCCTGCTAAGGTAAAGCTATAGGCAGACTCAAGGCAATATAAATTAAGCAGATATAATCTCTCCATCTTGAAAAGTCAAGATGAATATTAATATTCTGGAATGCAGAGGATCATGGGTAACTGAAATGGCACCAAGCAAAACAGCAGCCTGGGGCTGCAGCACCACCAGGGCAGGAAGAAGGCGGGGAGAACTTTCTGCAGGTGGGAGCAAGTAAAGCATGCCTGGGAACAGTCCAGTAGGTGGAAGGTTGGCTCAGAGAGAGGGTGACTGAGGGGGAAAGACTGAGAAGTGAGAGGCCACAGGTAGTAAGTAGAACAGCCTGGATTTGAACCCATGCAGCCAAGATTCGTTCTCTGTTCTGTGTAACTCTTCTGAGAATCATTCTTAGTCTTTCTTTCTCTTGCTCTCTCCCTCCCTTACTCCCTCTCTCTCTTTCCTTTCTATGTAGCTAGGCTAGTGTGAAAGTCCTGACCCTCCTTCCTCAGTTCCCTGAGTGCTGAGATTAGGTGTGTGCTACCACCTCAGAACAGTAGTATATACTGAAGGAAAGGCACTCTTTATCTGGGTGATATGGCCGCATCAGGAGCTGGATTAAGTCCAATTCATTAGTGGCAATGAAGAACTTTTCTTCCTGTAAATGTTGTTAACCACTTTTATGATTGGTCTCTTACATGCAGGCTCTCACATTCAACTACCTTTCAGGTATAAGTATGGGGAACAGAAAGCCCAGTTGGGTCTATTAGACTAATAGTGTCCGTATCAATTTCACTGACATTTCTCAAGCCCAGGATGAAAGCTCAGACACATCTCTCCAACTGCAGGGTCATGCCACACTCTCTGCCCTGCCCGTGGCAAGAACAGGGCTTTTCTGGAACCATGCAACTACTCCACATGATTAGATCAGCTTTAACAAGCAGGATGCTAAATGGAGGTGCTAACTGGATAGACTAACGACCGTTTTAGGACCGTTCTGGTCCAGCAGGTATAAACACAGAGTACATGACATGATGATATAGTTGAAGATTTTGTTCCTTTCTTAGATTTTTGGACTAATGATAAGAAACCATTAGGGTTCACCGTAACATAACTTACTATAATTAACACACTGGGTAATTGTGAGGTAAAACATTTGGCTATTAGCCCCTTTCAGTGAATAAAAATGTCTGGACATCATTTTTATGATGGAGAGAATACAATGAAAGTTAAGAAGCTTCCAAAGTCTATCCTTCTCACCCTGTATGCAGCAATTTAAAGGAAACTACAAGGAAACCTCTGAAGAATTACCATGTCATAAAGACATCCAGGCTGTTTAAAAGGCTTGGTGACATAGGGATTTTTTTCAGGTTTTTTTTTTTTTTTTTAAAGGAGTATGGAGGAAAACAGTATACTGATCATTCTAGGGGAAAGAAGTAATGAATCTCTATCGTATTCCAACTGTCTTGTGAATAGGAAGAGCTATGTACAGCTACTGAAAATCGAGCATAGACGTAAGAAAAATGCTACATGCAAACCTGGTTTCTGGGACAGCGTGACGTCACTTCTTTCTTTAAACACACAAAAAGCAAAAACACAGCCCAGTGATAGGACAAAAATAAACAAATTGTGTGTCATGCTTCATATGTGTCCAGGAGATAGCATATTCTCTATCTACCCCACTGCCCCTAGTCTTTCTTCCCACCATATGTTAGGGGAAAGATTGGCTTTGGCTCAACACAGCCATCACTCACATTCACAGGACTGTGGGGAAGGAAGAAATTTGTGAGAAAAACAAATGATTTTCTTTGCATAAAAAAACCCCAATGCAACATGGCAAAACATTCTGCTTAGATATACAGCTGCAAAAGTCAACAATAACACCTGTGTTTGGTTTGCATCTGCCTTGTCCAATCTGGTAGATGCCAGCCACATGAAGCTACTCCAATGCACATGAATTAATTTACAGATTCCATTGCTCGACATCACCACAGTTTGAGTGTCCAGAGTCATGTGTGGCTGATGGTCACAGCACTCCACTGGGAAGATGCATGTGTTGGCATTAAGGTGGAGATATGTGTGGCACCTCTCGTCTGTGTGATGCCAACTAACTTCGGACCTTCTTATTCTGTTGGATAGCAATGGTAACATTGCTTTTATGGATTTTATTGTAAAAAAAAAAAAAACCAGGCATGTGCAGGTCATTTGTAGTCTCGAGAAACAAAGCTTGTGCACAAAAAACTCCATGGCTTTTCTTCTCATCTCCAGGAAGCCACAGGCAATGCAGTGTTCCAGCTTTGTCGAAATCCTCATTGATGCTTTTCTGATCAAATAACTTTAGCCTCAGTGATGCAAACTTAAGTGTTTATTAAAATATGTTCTGACCTGTCACTCCAATCATGATCAAATACGTGGAATTTGAGGGTTCAACTGGTAAAATTTAATCTGGAGGATGTGTGAGGTAATGGTGGTAAAAGGACTCTATTTACCTTAATATTCCTTGGACACATGGAAAGCACCCATCACTTTATTTGAAGTGAAAAATTTGAAGCTGATTGAAACATTTCATAAGGGAAAGAGAATATAGTTTTAGGCCTCTTCAAATTGCTTGAACTGTGAAATCAAGTAATAAACACGAGAAAAGGTCCTGTCAGCGGGAATCTCGGCTTGGTACAGTCAGCATTTTCTTGCTAAACCTTATTATGGCCAAGCATTTGATGCTCCATCTCTGTACGTGTTCATCCCCACAAATAAACTACTTTGACCTCCACCTGTTACTTAGTGAAATCTGCCTGCCATCCTTCAACAACCCCGTTCTGTGCCCTGAAAAGCCTTTGAGTCACTGAGAAAGGGGGAAGATGGACTTGTGCAGTGAATTGAGTTGATATCCCTTTATAACTATTCAGCAATTCACAGTTCAAGACAGAGCTATATAGTAAAAGAAAATGGATTAAAAAAAAAAATCAGTGCTTATGAATGTTGGAAAGAGGCTGTGCGGTTCATCATTTGAAGATGGAGTTTTTCACAGAAAGTTTCTCTCTTAGGCTATTATTTAATGCAGACAACTTCAAGCCCATCCCTTATAGGAAAATCTGTCTATAAATTGTACCATCATTTCAGATAGATGAGCCCAAAGGCCATCTCACAGCTTAAAAATATTTTGAGTTCAAGAATACTCATTGCACTGATATTTTGTAAAACAAAGCAAACCGCTGGATCTCAACTACATCTTCATGCATGCAAAAAAAGCCACAGTATTATTAGCAGTATTTAGACATTCAAAAACGGAAAGAAATTCTGACACCAGTCATACAAATACATGAGTCACTGCAGCCCAGTATCTGGCTGGCTTGCTTTTCCTCTTTAACAACAGTGACATATCAAAGAGAGTAAGTTGCATCTCTAATGATTAATGCTGCATTCGACAGAGGAAGGGTGTCTGTCTAATTACATTACACACTTATCTGTGAGGGATCAGGAGCATGTTTCTGCTCTCTGTCATTCTTTGTGACAACATAATGATAGATCCGTTTACTTACGAGTGCAGTTATTAAAAACCGTGCTGTTTTCTTAACTGTCTTCATGTCTTGGAAATATTTTATTAAAAATTACTTATCTGACACTAAGGGTAAATGCTTGGCAGAGCTTTGCATATCAATTAAGAAAATGAGTCAGTTCCATTCAATCAATGTCTCTGTTGAGTGTCGCATTCAAGTTCAGTGAAACTTGCTTCTTCCCCATAATGCTTTGAATCTGGAGTTAATGACTCACCCTTTCCCCCACTTGTCTTATTTATCCAATTTTTAAAGTTTGGTTTTTACTTAAACTAAAAACTGCTCATGGCCGACATTTTCTCTGGAGTCATGATTTAACACTTCTTTTTCACATTCACACCTTTTTTGGAAACTCAACACAAGGATCCAATTTTAAGCAGACAACTCCCCACAGACCAATCAGGATGGATTGCTAGCTGTGCACCATCGTTCACAGCTTTTTCTCCTCATGTGATGAACTTTATCCAGCACTTGTGAGCAAAAGGTCTCTATATAGGCTAAAAACAACACAGCAAACCACACTGGGCACTACAACTGGCTATCTCCCAACCGAGTGACTACGACATGTATCCAAAAAGACTAAGCCAGCTTTCCCCATTAACCCTTCCACTCACTGACACAAATGACAATGGCTACTCATTTGCCCTTGGCAGTGAAAGGCAGCTGAATGTGAGTGTTGGAGCTAAGGAACTCCTGCACTGCTCGTTTTTCTCCAGCTCTGGTATTCGTTAGCGCAAAACAATTGTCACGTAACTCAAACAGTCGTGACCTGTAATAAGTCATCTCTCTGCAAAATCTCCTACTGTGTGACCAGGACAAAAACTTATGTGGCTCAATTCAATGGCTATGTGTTATGAAGGGTTTTTTTCCTTTTCACAGCTGAAGGCATCGTAAGGTTTTTCAATGCTCATAGACAAACTCAAACTCAAGCACACTGAAGGAGAAAAATTACCAGTTAAATCTTTGGAGGATAAAATAATTCCCGGAGGAAAAAAAAGAAAGAAAGAAACAACCACTGGATGAAAGAACTTTTAAAGTTAGAAGCAGATGTCACCATCACAAAATGACAAATGTCAAATAATAATCAGCCCTGAAAAATACTCAACATCCCTTACTAACTACCTTCAGCCCTCACACACGGATTGGATATTGGAACACATGGTGTGGCTTTCGTAAGCACCTAAGGAGTCCAGAGATTCAAGAACAGCTGCAGGGTGACTTTGGTAAACTTCACTTCCTGACACAGCTGAAGAGCAGATGATGTGTTCTGACTGGCATCCAGTCCGAGTGGTATTTAGAAGTCATTAATGCTGGAAGCTGGTGATAGCTGAGGGAATTCTAGGTTAGGCTTGCTAACACAGCAGAAGAGTGGGGGATCCCATGGGACATTCAGATTAGAAATGGATACGGGGTCGAAGTTGTCAAAAGTTCTAACATGCTCAATCATTTCTATCTATGCCAGTGGAAACTTTAATCCACCCCTTGTTATATGCAAAGTGGGTGCCTAGAAATTGGAATTACTCAAAACAAAGAACGAGAAGATACACAGACCACATCCAAACACTGGTGCTCAGGAGCATGGTTTGAGTGAGTCCTGAACAGCAGCAGGGACTGGCACCCACTCTCCACAGCCTTGCAAGTCATTGGACCATAAGCAGGCCCTCACACCAAACAAACCAGAGAACC
Organism: Peromyscus eremicus; assembly: GCF_949786415.1. Lineage (NCBI taxonomy): Eukaryota > Metazoa > Chordata > Mammalia > Rodentia > Cricetidae > Peromyscus > Peromyscus eremicus. Next base: position 112,469,937 of record NC_081417.1, on the reverse strand, counting down.
AAGGATCACAGCAGCCCTGTATCTAAAAATCCAAAAGCATCAGACAGGCTTTTAGTTGATAAGAAAGGTAGGGTGGGGAACAGTAATCCTTGGTTCTAAGAAGTCACACCAACGAACTGCTTTTAACATGTACAGTATTTCCATTTCAGTTTAATTTTTCACCTCTAAGAAATGGTATAAAATGAGGGGATCTTGTATGCTTGGTTTCTCCCCCTACCTCTCATTTAAGAGACATACATTGTGATCAGGGCTGGAGGGAACCCTCTCCATTGGAGTACTTGGAGTGCTGTTCAGGAATCCATCAGAACTCAGTCTCTGATTTACTATATGCATGTGAGCACTTCCCGGAATCTCCTAGGACGACTTCACCCATCATCTCCAAATGGGTGGCATGTCTTTGATTAATTGATGAGTTTATGATGTAACTGAAGCCTGTGGATGGATGGAGTTGGATAAATTATTGTAATTGTCTGCAGGAAAACGGGTTGAGCACACAGGCCCATCAGAAGCCGACACCCAGAATAGACAGGGAGACCAGGACTGCAGGGATCTGCATGGGTCCAAAGACTTCCTTCTTCCTCTGTTCCCATTCCTCATAGAAAAGATTCTTGCTCTGGAGTATTAAAAAACTACCTTATTAAAAAGCATTGGTAGCCTTTATTTCTATATGAAATATGGTGTTATACTCAATCATTTATTATTTAAATAGATTCATTAGTATGGTAGAGAAATAGAAGGTAAATGACAGAGAAATCAGCTTGTAAATACTATTGTAAGTGATCTGATATCCCATCACTTTTGAAATAAATTAAATGGACATATGTGAAATAATCACATTTAGGTATAGCTCATATGTGTATATACTGTATGTATATATTTGAGAAGAATGTGTTGACATTAGCTGTTGCTTATAAAACACTTAAATATTTAAAATTCCAGCAGCATTTTAGTGACAAAAATATTAGCCAATATACCTTCTTTCTTAATCAAATTATGGCCTAGTTAATATCTACATTATGTTCATACTATAGCGATGTTAAGGTCACTACTTAAAGGTATTTTTCTTTTTATATCAGAGATTAAAACTACCTTGTGTTGTAGTTCAAGAAAATTTTAACAATATCTAACAGATAAAGCAAAATATCATATCTGAAGTAATTCTGATCTATCATGTACCTCTGTTTATCCTTTATCTATGTTTAAGTCACGAACCTACTTAAGACAGGGAGATTTTGGTACATATGAGGAATAATCTCTTTTGCTAGCTCAGGGTGGTCCCAGCTCATGCACTTCCTGTGGACTTCCTAGAGTTCGTGCCAGCCGCACACTTTAGGGATGGGGCAGGTGATACCTGGCTGTTGGGAAGAGGGCAGAGGGACCAGCTCCTCTGCTGCGCCATTGGTCATGGGAGGGTTGGTAAACAAGCCCTTCTCAACAAGTGCAGTGGGAGATTATGGCCCAAGCCAATGAAGAAACTCCCAAACTGTGAATCTTTCTGTCCCCCATGTCCTATCATACAGCACTTACTCAACTATTCACCCCTTTCGATTCAGTGAGTGGTAATCACTTCAAGGCCAGCTTCTACCTTACTTATTTTTCTATTTCACCTTCCACTTTGGACAGAGTTTTGTAGATCATACTTACAGATGCATACAATGTGTTTTCTATCAAATTTCATAGTATCATACCTCTTATAATGCTTTAGAGTTTTTCTAGTATTCACCAAAAAAGATACACAATATTTCATCAAAGCTCTATGGCTTATTAAGGATACCCCATGTATATTGAAGGCATCCCATGGATAATGACAGATACAGTACTTTGTACATAGTGTGAAGTCAGTAAATGGTAGCTTTTCATTTCTTTATATCATTGTTTGATATTCTCAGAGTTGAAGTGGAAGGTGGGACTATTTTGTTGTTTCCAATGCTTTCACATGAGGAAATGGAAATCCAGAGCAGTTTACAAAGATTGCAGGTTTGATCATGGGAGTAAATGAAAATTTTAGTTTTTAATTCTTAATTTCAACTTCCCCATTTTACGAAGCATCCCGTCTGTCTTTTTCTTATTATTCTCCTCTCAAACAAGCCTTCAAAGGTTGGAGTGGAGTCAGTTGTAATGCTCCTCCTACCATTAATGCTAAGTCTGAGCCACAAGCTGAGCCACCAGCACCTGGGGATGGGGACTGGAACAGGGAGAGAGGAGTTCACAGGTGAGCCTCGCCAGTCAGCACTGTCTCTGTTCTTATTCCATTCTAGGATATTTATAGAGCTCACTTTCAAATATGAAATGAAAGGATCTGGTAATTTGGGTAATTTATTTACACAGGACCAGCTGAAACACAGTATTTTTTCCTTGGGGGCTTCTGTATTTACAGAACTGTGCATCTGGGTTCTCCAAAGCCAACGAGGCTCCCCCCTGTTCCTTCATCAAATGCACCAGCACTCTGATCTCAAAGTGTTTGATCGGATTCAAAGGACAAGATAGGACATACATGGTCGCCAGCTTTGTATTTATTTATTCAACAAATATTGATTGAATGTCTGTCACATTACCAGGTACTGCACACAGGCTTTGGAATAAAAACAAGAGCAATTTTGTTGAGCATGCTTTGTCATATATGCATGTGGCGCACAATACAGAGTGTAGGTGTATGTGAGAAGACATCTTTCTAGATTTCAATAAAAAGGGTTGATTTAGGTTCTTTTCTGACATTAAGAAATCAGCCTTGATAAAAAGGTAGGCACATTTTTTGAAGGGTGGTGAGAGCACTCATTTTGTAATGGTGCTTTTCTGACGTAACCCTTTATTCAGGTGAAATTTCTCTGATAAGGGTCATTAAGAGCAGACCCTTGTTTTCTACTGATGCTCTCTGGCACATCATTCTCTAATGAGCAGGTGCCAATACTAAGGAGATAATGGGGGGAGAACACTGTCACAGAATGATGCTTTCCCACTACTCCATAAATGCAGAAGAAAAGCCAAGACATTGATCCCACGGCAGTGTTCTGTAACGGCAACTATTCCCATTACTGCAGGGGATTGTGGGAGATTTAATCATTTCCCCTAATTTATGCTAGTGCCGCAGAGTGTCTGTGATCAATGGACTATTGTTACCAGTCTGATGTTGTTCTACTGGCATGCATAATGGGCCCTATATGTCTCAGCTAGACGCACAAGTTGGTAAACTTCCACCCTGAAATCTGAAGAGTGGCTGCTGGCAGTCAAATCAGGATTGACAGGTGTGGGAACCCAAGCAAGCCCAACAGGTGATTTTTGTTTTTGTTTTTTGACATGGTTTCATTAGGTAGCTCTGGTTGGCCTTGAACTATTAAGCCTTCTGCCTCAGCTTCCTGGGTAATGCCATTACCAGTGCACCACCATGCCTAGTTTCTAAAACACAATTAAAAAGGCTGCAATGAACTAATGCTACTCTCAAAATTAAACTGTGCTTATAGTCATTGAGACCTAGAGCCTCAGTTCTGCAAATCCGGGGTCACCAGTTAACTGCAAAAATAGTCCTCCTTAGATGCTTTTAAATTTTTTTGAAATGTATTTATTTATTTAATAACCTCTTATAAGAACAGAGGACATACTTAATTTTGACCTTTAAAAATGAAAGCAACTTAACCTGGAAATAAGTTTATCCCTGAAAGAAGTTCATCACTTATAGCATTTAAAAAGTAATTGCGATTAAATGTATTACTTAGTCAATTTTGACTCTAAGTCTTGCACTGAACTGTTTGGAATTTACAACATTTTGACTGGCATAATTGTGTCTATTAATAGTTTTATCATCTCGATGTAATTATACTTATAATGTATATATGTAAACATAATTTAATGCATTAGAATTCTGAAACGTTTTCTATAGGAGAAAGTTCAAACAGTTCACTTTTGATTGTTAGTGTGTTATTAAACAGAGTTTCATCTAGCCCAGACTGGCCTTGAACTTACTAAGTAGCCGAGGATGACCCTAAACTTATGATCAGGTACTGGAATCACATATGCCACTACCCAGTTTTAAGTAGCTTCTTAGCCCTACAGTTAAAGAGCACTGAGTTTCATGGACAAGAGTTATAGCTTCATATGAAATTCCCTTTAGATCTGCTGAAATGGAGTTACATGCTCAATGCAGGGGCAGCCTCAAACCTGGAAGTTGCACAAGCAGAGAGTCCTTTGTTTTGGGGACACAGAGAACTCGAGGGAGGTGCACAGGACAGCTAAGAACTGCCCACACTGAGAAGAAATACAGATGAAGGCACCCTCAATTTACTCGTGCTAATGATTGGAAGGCTAGTCTCTTTCAAGTTTGGAAACGTTTCTCAGCTGGATTCCAACCTAAACCCAATTTATTGGCCGCTTTTTAAAGACATTGACCCTAATCTCCACTGAGATTTAGAGCTCTCTTTTAACTACCATCAGTCTGTCCCCTCAACGATCCCAGTAACAACAGTTCACATGATTAGAAAAGATTAATTTTACAAAGAACTTTGGCTTCTATCAGCTCAGTTGATGGTCCCGACTTAAGAGACAGGGATGGGGCTGAAATAATAGTATCATTGGTAGGCAATGCTAACCCCTGAGGGTGTTCAGAGCTTTGACCTTTGAGACAGGTACTCAGTAGAGTATTTTTTGTATCTATCCTAGAATACCGCACACAGTTGGCTCCTGATAAAATTCCATGACTTGATTTGACTGATAGTGGTAAGATAAGCCGAGGCATTTAAATGGGGGAAAGGAAGGAGGAAGGGAACAGGGGAGGAAGAGAAAGAACGTGATTTTCTTGATTGTAATGAGGGTCAGGAGCTGCCCAGTATGTGGCCTTCTCTGATCCTGGTGAAAATGAGTGGGTTTCTATCCATTTGGGATAGTTTTATAGCCACTGCTGCTAAACACAGGGAGAAAGGCTTGAGAGCATAACATTTAAAGGGAAGTGACTTCCAGATAAGTTGGGCATGTCCCACACCTGTACAAAAGCTGGTGCTCTCAGCCTCTGAGAGCTGGGTGTCTCCGATGCATTTCTGCGACACTTCCTGTGGAGCCCATTTCAGGTCCTCAGGGGCTTGGTACTTACATATGATTGTGTAAGTGAAAAGTGGAGACGGAAGAGTGGGAATTTCCAGTACCAGTGAGGCAAGGGGATCATCTAAACCAAATCAAACACGCTACAAAACCAGATCATCTAAACCATATGAAACACCTTATAAAAACAGAGCACCATTGAGATTCTTGATACAGGCTTCATCTACCATGAATTACCTTTTATAATTTTCTTTGAAATGATATAGAAATATACCTTATAACTATGCATATTTCTGGAGGTAGAGTGCAGCGTTTCGATGCATGGACACCTTGCCCAATCACTATGTCAGGGTAGTTCGTGCCTCTCTCACCTCAAACAGTTACAATTTCCTTGTCATAGGGACAATCAAACTCCTTGCTTTTGGTGATTTTGAGGTATACACATCATTAAATGTATCATTATCATCATATATCATGTATCAAATCACTGAATGTAGCAGCTTTACTGTGTGACAATGTGTAGTCGCCCATTTCACTGTGACTTCATATGTATTGACCACTGTCCCTTCCATCTTGGCTTCCTCCTTTCTTCCCCAATTGCCAATAAGCACTACTCTTGTCAATTACCTTTAAAAAATACCTGGCTTATTAGAGGAAAACCCTTTAAGGAGAAGGGTAGTCGGAATATAGTTTGGCGCCTACTACGGATCGATGAGATGCTTGGCTGAGCCTCACAATTATTTTCTCCCACTGCTTGCTAGTAATTAGATTTGACTGGAAGCCTGCAGGTTAAAAATATAGTAAATACCAATTTTTAGAGGGTTGTTGGCAGCAAATTCTGCTGTCAAGTATAGAAGAAAGCTCCAATCGCTCTGCTTCATTCAGTCAATATTTATTGAACACCTATTATGTTCTACACACTGTTGTGGGTTTTAGGGACGCAGCAGTGTAACAGATGGACTAAGTCACACTCTGATGGAGTACATATTCTAGGGTGAGAGGAGAGCAGCAGTAGCTGGAGCGTAGGTAAGGCGAGAGGGGCGATGAATGAGATGGAGGATGAAGATACAAGGCCAGCAGCTACTTAGGTCACTGAGAGCCTCTCTGACAGAGCATTTGAACAAGTCCTAAATGCTGAGGATTATTTGATTTTATGGATGACATGACAGATATTTCACCATTAACAGTTAATATTCTGCTTACATATACTGTTCTATGTGTATTTAGTAGCTCATATCTTTTTTTCCTGATCCAGGTTCCATGATAAGAGTTTGAGATAAAGAACACAGGGAATTTTCAGGTCTTTCTAGTGAGTTATTTACTATTTATTATGGTATGAGTCTGGAACACAGATCTTGAAATATTAGCATAAGTAATCATGCTAAAGAGGTTAAATACAGGAGCAAACTTATATCCTGGAGTCAACTCTGATTTGAAAGACAGATCCTGGCCACAGACACGCCAGCAGTGTGGGCTTAGGCAAGCTGCTCACAAAACAAACAAACAAACAAACAAACAAACAAAGAGACTAACTAACTAACTAACTAACTTACTAACACACACCAGAGTCTGCACATTTTCAAGACCATCAATTGAAAAACAACACTGGTGCACAGTCAGGTACCGAACCAGAACTCTGCCTCAGCCAATGACTGCACAGCCTGCTGCTTTCCTTCCTGATAATTTATTTGCATTATCATCTCATTGGCAACTTTTCACTTGTGTGGCTGAACAGCCATGGATGGCATGTGAATTCTGACGGACAGAATTTCACAGGGCTCACTCACGTCACAGTGCATGACAAGATACAGATCCAATCTGAACAAGGTTTGAGACAACGGGGAAATGAAACCAAGTGGAGGGAATGCAGTTAGCACTGAGAGAAGCAGAAGCCAGCTCTAGCCTGTCTAGTGTTTCAGACAAGCATCATCTCCTGCGTGCTGCTGCACAGACAGGCAGAGATGTGTCCCACAAGTGCTGAGATAAACCAACGGGGAACAGGATACTACCGAAGACATTTGAAAACTAGGCATGTAACTCACTGGATGTCTGGACTGTTTCACTTTCCAACATCTTCCTGTGGCTGAAGGAATTCTCTCCAGGTCACCTTCAGGCCTCTGTAGAAAAGGAGCCCTGGAAACCCAGGGAGGCCTATCCCAGATGCCCAGCTCTTGGAGGAGAGCGTGAGTACAGCCGTACTTCCTGTGCCACACCAGAAGCATAAACCCGGTGCCCTTCATACTTGTTTGAGAGAATTATCCCAAGCGCAGGCTGCCCATGCATTTGGATATACATAATTCCCAACATATTTCTGAAGGCAATTTACATGAGTGAACCACTAAAAGCCTCCCACTTAATTAACTGTACCCCTGGGGAAAAGCTATGGAGGCCCGGATAAGTGTGGGAACAACATAAAGGTGTTCTCTGTGCCAAAAAGGGGATTGGGCTTGATGGAAAATCCCCAAAAAGGACCATCTGGCAGCATAAATTATCCATTTAAAGTGGCTGGTGTGAGCTAATGACACCAAAGTCGCCACGAACATGTGCAACATCGCTCAGTTGTGTTTTAATGTCCCCTCAGGCCCTGTTTCAATGATGACTTTCTATGCTGAATATGGCCAAATATAAATTTATCCACTGTGCTCGCCTGCCCCCACAAATACATGCCATGAGATTGCATTTTTCTTTAATGAAACAAGGAGAGACAATGGGCAATCCCTTCAGGAACACAATTTCTTTAAGAAGAAGGAAAGGAAAAAAATCTCTCCATGTAAAGAGGATTTAACCATTAAACTTAACTTTCTGATGACTGCAACGGGTGTGGAGATACAGATGTCAGGATTTATAATTATTTGGCTCGTCATGTGTAGGTATGAACAGGAACCACTTTGAATGAAAGAGTTACTAGGCCAAAGTATTCTGCTCCACCAGCCCTCACAGTCCCTAAATACGCCAGAGAAGAAGTAGAGGAGGCTGGAAAGGCTGGGCTCACTGTGCGGGAGCTTTGTGTCTACTAACATCATAAGCCAGCTTTAGCATATGTGGGACATGTGCATATAGCACCTCAGCACAAACGGACCACACCTGTATGTATATATACAATTGACGCTAACTTTTGCTGAACCAGGAATGAGGAATGTTAGGACTAAATTTAAAGGGGGCTCAAAAAAGTTTTCCATCTTTTAATTTTTTTTAATACACGTGAACTTTTCATCAGCGCTACACAGCGGGCACGGGGTGCTGGCAAGGGAACCCAGCATTTGCGTTCGTGCTTGACCAGCTTTACTTCTCAGGCACTTCAGGCTAGCTGAGCTACGCGTGGACCTTTGTGAAGTACAGCCTGCAGAGAAAAACGACCACACCCGGAGTGCTGGGTGGGTGACATGGGCAAACAAGGACCCCAGAGGATCTTATCACCCCTGTGTTCCTCACAACACTGAGATGGTTTGCTTCTGATTCCCCGCCTGCTCTAAATCCCCTGAAAGCAGGAGCCACCGCCTCCTCATCGACCCTTGAGTTCTCAGAAGTGGCATCATACTTAATCCAGAAATTTCCACTGAAGATTCCTGAAGGGGTGACCGGATGAGCTGTGTGTGGGCACTGGGCAGAAGGAAATCACACAGGAGTTTCACATTTTCATAAAGGAACAAGATAAAAAAAAAACCCAGCCAATAGGGCTTGGGGGTTTACTGTTACTTGTTTTTAATTAGGATAGAATGCAGCGAAGGTAGGGAGGAGGCACATACTTCTGTGAATGTCAGACATCATATCGATTATGGAAACTCCCATAATCAGGATCCAGATGGTTCCATCACCCTAAAATCTCCCTTCTGCGGCTCCTTTAGAGTCATATAAAGCCATCTATAGCCACAGCGTTTGTATACTGAAAAACTGGTGGGGAGGAGAGGGAGGTGTAAGCTTTGAAGATGAGGGGCTAGTTCCAAGATTTTCTTGGTGCCCGTCTGTTCTTGCAGGCAGTTACTTTGAGACCAGAGTGGGGCTGGAGAATTTGTGTTCTTTCTCTCTCTCTCTCTCTCTCTCTCTCTCTCTCTCTCTCTCTCTCTCTCTCTCTCTTTCTCTCTCCCCCCCCCCCCCCCGTATCACTCTGTGCTGGGTATAATTCTTAAGTGGACAATACAGATCACCTTACTTCATCCTCAAGAGCACCGAAACAGCTATTACTACTGTCAGGTTGTGTTTTACAGGAAGGTCATGCCGTCTAACTATAACCACACAGCCCTGTCACTGAAGCAAAGACCCCACTTTAGATGATTCTCAAACCCCTCTATCCTCTTACCCAGCTGACTTGAATTGATGGAGGCATTGGAGCCCATTCCCCTAAGCCACATGGAGGGCAGACATTAAGGTTTGACTTGTATTGACGAAGGCATTGGAGCCCATTCCCCTAAGCCACGTGGAAGGCAGACATTAAGGTCTCCAGAAGTGCTGATGTCAGAATTGCTCTGAGATTCTACAGCCACCACCTGCCGATCCCAAGGTGAGACCAACCGGAACGTACTCAGGTTAGTGCAGATGGACATAAAGGTGGCTATGGTGTTTAAACAATCATGACGACAGCCAGCAACAAGGAAAGGAAAACAAAAAAACCACCCCAAACGTTCTGATGTTATAAAAATCCAGTCATAATCTGCAACACAGGAGAGTTGTTCTACTTCACACTGCTATCCATGCAGTTGGAAAGATTGATAATTTTCTTATGAGTACTAGAGTATACTTTAAAAGACAAAATAAAAAGAGTGTCTATATAAAAGCAAAAGGAAAGAGCCATCCCGGCTACTCAAGAAGCGGAGGCAGGAGGAACACTGGAGCCTGGACCTTGAGTCCACTGTGGGTTAACATAGTGAGATCTCAGCACAACAACCAACCAAAGCCGAATGGAATGCATGTGGCCTCCAAGTGCAGGTGACAGCCACGAGCGAGACGACACCCACTCTCCTCTGTCTTTCGCTTCAGTTACATCTGCTGTTCTCGGCCACTCTGGCCTGAGTGTGACAACGCAACTACATGCACATGCTGTTTTCTTCACTCTCGTGACTCTCCCTGCTCACCTGGTTCTACTTCGTGCCATCCACTGGACTGACTGCCGCTCCCCGGGGAGCGCCCTTGGCCTGTGTAAAACGGTTCTTCACCAGGACTGTCCATTTCATCCTCCACAGACTTGAGGCGCTTTGTAGAGCTGAAAGAAAAAAAAAAAGAAATGCATGTTTACAAGCACTCTAAGCCACCTTTCTCCTGGATGCTTCGTGGAAAAAAAATGTGCAGTTCTGCAGGCTTGTCTGGAGTTGGGCAAGTTACTGGATGTGGTACACACACTTGGCCTATGCGTCCAAGCGCTGGTTTCACCCTTACTGATGGAGTTGTTGCCACCACCTCTATCCGGTGACGTTTTGCTTTAGGGAGCTCCTGCTTTGGCGTCCACTTAGGAAGCCCAAGTATCCTGTCTCCACAGATGTGACTTAGGGCTAGCCGTTAGCCGAATGTCTAGAAACTTATTCAACTCAGTGCAGAAGCCCCCAGGTTAAAAGTCAGTAAATAAAAAGCAGGGCTCATTATCCTTCTAGGAATTCTTGGATTGCTTTGTGTCGGGGGTTGGGAGGACATTTTCCATCTTCCACTTGGATTTGTTTATTAAAAAAAGACATTTACTAGATATCTGTGTAGTTAGTCCAGCTACTCCTTTAGGCACTGAGATAAAATGCCAAAGAGAACGGCTAAAAATAGCAGGAAGGAAGGGCACAGACATACAGTGGTCTAGGGACTTTTATGTCCTTCTACACAGAGATGAGCAAAGTGACATTTTATTTCACTTATGTGAATGAAGACTCGGTTTCTGCAGAGGAAGGCCAAGGAACTTCCACGATACAATCTCTTTCCTTCCAGCTGAAGAACTACTGAAGAACCTTCCCACGGTGAAGCTTGAGGGTTAGAAAACAATGAAACATCACCGTGGCTTATTCCCGTGCTAGCTCCCCATACTGAGAGTTCCAGCGCCACACTGCTGCATGGGCAGACCTCCCGCCCTGGGCAGTGACAGCTGGGAAACCTGCCCATGTGCCAGGACGCAGAACTCTCCCTGGGTTTCCTTCATCAGACACTGGTGGTGTAGCTCCTCTATGCCAGGGGCGTCACGGCAATGGAGAATGGTGTGGCGAGTCACGCGTGGCTCTCCATGAACAGAGATGGAGAGGCCCAAGAGAAGCAGACGGGGCAGGAAGGAACCATGCACGGGCTGCAGATGCAGGGACACTGGTACTTACACCTGGAGCTTCAGAAGAACCTCTCAGAGCAGAGGGGCTCCTGAGCTGTCTGTAAGGGCTAAGGAGATGGCAACAGGAACAGGAAATGGCTCAGGTGGACTGGTACTCCACTAATGCACAACTCAGGCACTATTATGATTTCAAAAATATTAAAACCCTCTGTATTTTCTGGCCAACTGCCATTGTCTCAAGCTTCATAATTTTTTTTTTCTAACCTTGGGATTTTTCCTTTGCCCCATGACACTTTCATGCCTCAGAACTGAAGAGGGTGATGTCTGGCCCCCTGGGATCACAGCAGAGGATGACAGGGCAGCATCCACCCTCACTGCTGAGCTCATGGCATAAAGGTCACCAGACACTGAGAATCACCCCAAGAGCAGGTGTCTGGCAGCAGTGGCAGAAGCCAGGTGTGATGCACAGAAAATTGCTTCTGAGATGCTGAGACCAATGGAGGGGCCCAACAGAAGAAAAACATGGAGGCCAAAGACGATACTGTAAATCTGGACTTTATCCTACAAGCAACAAAGACTTCTGAAGCCCTCTACAGAGGTGTGACATGGGAGTTTCATTATGGAAAAGTGGAGAAGCGTGCAGAATATGGACCTGGGAAGGCACCAGGGAAAAGGAGGGGTATTAACCTGGAGAAGGGGAGATAATGTCACTGCCACAATCTTATTTTTAAAATGTGCAGGACACGATTTAGGTAAGAAATTAAAATCATTCATGTGGGTGGTCCAATGTTCTTAGGTTTTAAGTTCTAGTCTCATTAAAACCAGATTACGCAGAAGCAACCCTACGCTACCATGCTAATTTAGGACTCAAGGACAGGTCTGGAACTGCCTAGTTAATCGTCTTCCTTTTTCTTGAAGTTTGGTGAAAAATAACCACTTGAAAACCTTTTCTGTTTTATGTAAAATGTATCGAAGGCATGTCCTTCATTTGAGATTATACATAATACAGGCAGAAAACTAATTCCAATATATAAAAACCAGAAAACCCTAGTGTCTCTAAATGCAATTCTATTGTCTCTTTTAGTGGAAAATACAAGTGATCTAGCCAGTTGGTTCCCCTTCTTGCCTTGCAAGCAGGAAGTTAAGGGCCAGATTTAAAGTAAATCTCTTGGTCAGGGTTCCTGACCTAATAAGGAGTTCCCTACTTTCCACATGGGGTCTGGTTTCTTCCTCTACACTTAGTAACACTTGTATTTTAAAACTGTTGGCCACTTTAAATCACCTTGCAACTTAGAAGACTGTAAGTTGGGTGAAATTCCCCAGTATACTCCAGTCAATCAAAAACCAGACTTGCGTTCTGGTAAGACTATAAGAGCTGTGGGGATGGGATTATGGTGTTTTTTTTTTTTTTTTTTTTTTTTTTTCAGAGGAACTGTGCTGCCTTGATATTCCATGATTCTTTTTTTTTTTTTTTTTTTTTTTTTTTTTTTGGTTTTTTGAGACAGGGTTTCTCTGTGTAGCTTTGCGCCTTTCCTGGATCTCGCTCTGTAGACCAGGCTGGCCTCGAACTCACAAAGATCCAACTGCCTCTGCCTCCCGAGTGCTGGAATTAAAGGCGTGCGCCACCACTGCCCGGCCCATGATTCTTACATTACGACACTGAGTCTTATGTATCTGGACGACCAACAGGAATAATTTGAATCGTGCACAATTGCATCCTACACAATTACTACCTGTTTTACAATGGCATTTGTGATTTCCAAGTATAGACTTGAGGTGCTTACTGAATCAAGTTCCTAGCTGTGCTCAGGGGGCACAGGTGCAGGCTGACATTACTTGAGGACTAGCAGATTAACTTTGCAGGAGATTCTGCATCTTCTGGTGTCCTAATCATCCTTCCCTAGACCCCTTTCCTCCCTTACATGTGTATCAGGATGCCACTATTTACCTGGCTTTGGTTTCCATCTCCACCACAGAGACATTCAGAGAAACTGACCGGCCGAACTTTGTGGTCTTGGGAACCAGAAGTACAGGTGACATCACCAGAAAGTTCCACCTCATCCTGGCTGACAACCTACGAATTCTCCACCTTTTTATCGGTATCGGTTTTTTTTGTTTTTGTTTTTTGATCTTGTGTCTACTCCAGTGTCAGATTATTTTAAGTGCTCAAAAGCTTCTGTGAGCACACGTGACAAAGGATCATCCAAGCATCTATAGTCAATGAGATCCAACCCTAGAGGTCAATTCCACTGTGTGTTGCTCTCCCATTGTTAAGTATTTTTCTGAGTTCTAAAGCTTTGGTCTTCCTTGGGAGTGCTCTAATAAAATTCAGGTATGAACTGTACAGGTGGGGACACCATAGGATTACAGTTTACACCTGAGCTTGCGTACGAGGACGTGCAGGGTGGACACAGGCTCAGCATCTGCAAAGATGGAAGTGTGGAGAGAAGGAGAAGAGGATCCAGGCAGGAGGAAAGTTGGCAGTGCCAGGAAGAATAGACAAGGGGCTTCTGAGACACAGTGTACAGATCCCATGAACTGCACATGGATGACTATCTTGACAAAGTTCTTTAGAATATAACCCTTACTTCTATTTTTACCCAACTTTTCTATAATTTTGGAGATGCTCATCCTGGAGCAATATAAGCATATGGGAAACACAGATCATGTTTTTTTTTTTTTTTTTACTTATTTCTTAACTTTTGTAAATGATCTAGTCCTTGATTCTGTCTCTTGCTCCTGACTGTCTAACACAAAGATTCTACTGCATGCTTCCTACTATGTGAGACCTACCTTGTTCTGTATCCACAAGGCAAAACCATTCCCCTTACCGAGGGTTCACATAAACCAATCTGAACATTTCTACAAAGCTCATCTGGTTTGTTTTTGTGCCCACAGTACCAAGTAAAAATACTTGGTGCTTATTGTTTGCTTATGAGTTGGAAAAGTTAGACACTGTCATTCAAAGGACATAGAACCAGACTGGGAGGAAAGACAGGCTTAGGCTACTAATAGAGTAACAATATCCAGACAGTGGCTCCTCTGGACCTTGGTAAGGTGGAGATTTGAGACACTGATTTGCTAGGATCCCACATTCTATGGCTCTTGGATACAGCATTGCTGCTAAGACAATTCAGTGTAAATAACTATGGTTTGTAAATTACAGAAGACCTGAATTTGAACAGTGATCCTGTCTTTCCCAGGGCTGTGGCCCTGGCAAGTTGCTTAACTACTCTGCTCTGGCGGCTCCATGGCTACAATGGCAAGACAGTCTGCTGGAGATGACTAAAACTGTTGTATGTCAACCTGGGACATTCTTCAAGGCACAGTTTCTAATGTGTAACAGATAATTCTGTTGAGTCTATATACTGAAGAACTTTTTTTAAAAAAATCACCTTAGGGCACGCAGTGAGATGCCTCAGCAGGTAAAGTGCATGCTGGGTAAGCCTGGTGACTCGAGTTCCTTCTGGGAAACCCATGTAAAGGTGAAAGGAGGAACTGGCTCCCAAAACTGTTCTTTGACGTCCATTGTACACCTGTGCAAGCATGCACCTGAATGTTCTCTCTCTCTCTCTCTCTCTCTCTCTCTCTCTCTCTCTCTCTCTCTCTCTCTCTCTCTCTCTCACACACACACACACACACACACACACACACACACACACACATACAACTAAATAAAAAAGTCCCAGGAAGGGGCCCAAATATTACTGAGTTATTAACTACTAATATTTATAATTAACTCCTTATTGGGACTAGTTATTCGCAGAATAGGAGAATGACAGAATAGAAGAATTAGCCTCTTACATGACAATAATCAGCCTTTCAACCACAGGTCACAACATAAAATCACAGAACAGAGCTTGGAGCACATGGAAGGACAGGAGGTAAGGGGGATACTGCTAGAGAGGTCCATGGGACAGTGGCTCACATATGAAAAACAAGCCACCCATGCACTTTTAAATTAAGCACTGCCCATAAGTATTTACAAAGCTTTTATTGTTGGCTGAGCACACTGTCTGTTCCAGCAGCAAATATTCAAAACCCTCCAAGTGTATTAACACCTAAATGTATTCGCAATCCCCCTCTTCTGTTATAAACGCATTTGGGGTTGGAGACTCTTCTTTCCTTGTGGAGGTAATACTGTAATGAACTAAGAAGAACATTTAAACAAAGCTGAAGACGAAGGCATAATACAGCGTTAGACACGGCAGCTTGATTCATCTTCAAGGTGATGTTTTAAGACACTGGTCATAAAGGTGAGCTGGCCTCCCACACCAAGGGAAATGTCCACACTCTGGGCAGTATTTTAAATCATAAGTGTCTGTACTTGCTTTAACAGAAATCACATTTGATAAATGTTTTTCTGCAAAGTACACAAACATGATTGGCAGTCCTGCTCTGCTCCTTCCTTTGTTGTCACAGTCCAGTGCTAAAGCCAATTTGTAAAGGAACACCATGGCTCTGATGCCTAATCCCCTACCCGTGGTCCAGGTTATCTAGAGACCACAGGGTCTCGCAAAAGGGGATCGGGAAGCCTGGCACTCACAGTGAGCTGCGCTTTTCAACTTGAGCTTTTTAAGGCCTCCCCGACCACCTGGGTCCAAAGGATGGCCCCATCTTGCTATCTGACCTGCATTTATTTTATAACCTCATACCAGGATACCAAATCAGTTGTAGCTTTGGGAGACTTCAACAGACTGGATTTGGGGACTTATGGGGCCCAGCAGGCTAAGGGAGGCCCAGGGTGCTTAGGCTGGTGTCAGTTCCCACCATATGCCAACCAAGCCAGAGCACTCTCCTCTTTTCCCCCTAGTCAAGTCCATCCATCTTTCCCAGAGAATATGCTACATTCATTATTGCTCTTATCCATGTCTTTGCTCATGTTATCCCTCATCCAGATACCTTAAAGCTAACTAGCATTCAGAGTTGATCACCTTGCCCTTTGGACAAAGCCTATTCAAATCATGCTTATTTCATGGCATATAACTGAAGTGATTGTTTTTTCTTGCTGGTGTGCATGCATGTCTGCATGCTTGTGTGTGTGTGTGTGTGTGTGTGTGTGTGTGTGTGTGTGTGTAACTTGCCATTTGTCTCACGTATATTTGCTTTGGCTCTCTCATGAGACAGCCTATTGAGGCTTAGCCCACTACTTTTGTCCCCTCCACTGTTATAGACACATTGCTGAATGCCCAGCATGCACAGAATTCAAGATCAAGGTGTGCCTTTCCATGTTTTAGCCTCTTTTGAGGCCACCAATCCACTTACCTGGTAGAGGATGTGCTGGGTAGAGACCTCCTCATTGCTCCTGGACTCATGCTGTAGTATGAAGAACTTTCCAAATCAGAGAGAGAAAAGTTGGGGCCAGTTCCTGCAGCTATTGGTGCTAGAGAGAGGAGACCAAACAAGCCATAAGTTAACTCCTGTGAATCCAAGATCAGCTAGAACCTACGTTAGTGCGGCATGGAACACATTTTCTGTTTGCATTTATCTGCAAAGCTTATCCAGAATAATCACTAATAAACTGTGACTTCAAAGGAACATTGACAATAAAAAACGGTCCATACCAAAAAGGCATATTCTTTCTGATGTGCCTTTTATCTTTTTCTTTTTTGTAATAGTAAACTGTCACCAAGCTTATGGCATTCCTGGGTGGCTTAAATGAAAATACCTCTCATGTTTTAGTCTTAAATGTTTTTTAAATGACTGCCTCGAATTTTCCCTATGTTTTCTCACTTTGATCCCAACAGCTTCTCCTTATCTGTATTTTGGAATTCTGTTCTGAATTTTAATGAGAGTGAATCCATCCATCTAGGTCTCCATTTCCTATTTCCTGCAATGTGAACTATGTGCATTCTCTTTGCTTTATGGCACATGAACTGCCTGCACACATCTGTACATTGAGGTCTGGTTTTGTTTGTTTGTTTGGTTTGGTTTTCTTCTTTTGGTGTGTGTGTGTATGTGTGTGTGTGTGTGTGTGTGTGTGTGTGTGAGAGAGAGAGAGAGAGAGAGACAGACAGAGAGAGAGAGAGAGAGAGAGAGAGAGAGAGAGAGAGAGAGTTATGATTTTCCAGAGAAATACTGATTGCATACGCCTTGACTGCACGCTGCCATGATAGCAAGAACTGCAGCTCCAATGGGATCACATGGCCTGTGAAGCCAAAGTATTTGCTACCCACACTTTATAGAAGATTTTTGTCAACTTCTGATTCAATAACACTGACCTATTTATTATCTTTATAGTGGATCATTTCTGAGATATGACTGCCTGTATTTTTTATGTCTTCCTGCTTCTAGATGCCTTGCCTACAGTAGCTTAATAAGTATTTTTTGAATTAATTAATCACATCTACCAATCTTCTTTTAAAACTCTAAATTCCACAGTAAGACTATCAGTTCAAGAAGTCTTTTTGAAATATTATGTAAAAGCAGTACAGTAGATGTGTATACTAATATACCCTGTACATATTAAGTCTATATATGTAGATAAATACATTCAATACACTGATACTTGTCAGGAGAAAAGATAATTAGGAGCACCCATAAGCCCAGATTTTACTCAGGAAATGATTATGGAGCACTGCTATCACCAATAACTGCTGAGAGAAGAAGACATGTCGATCAGAGAGATGGTCACACCCATGAACACTCTACACGGGAACCTGGCAGATTAAGGTAGAGATAGCTGAGAAGCCTTTAGACAGTCATTCTGAAACTAGCATCAGAAGTGGGTGTCTAACCCAGCTTGAGAAGAAGAGGCTCAAGAAGGTAAAAGGGCCTGAGGAAATGCACCCGCAGAGGAAGGGACAGGAGGACACATGCAACTGGGAGGGAAGGAGGAATTCTGGGTAGAGTGACTAGCCTAAAGAGAACAGAAGATGTTGACTGGGCTTCTGACAGCTTTGTGTCATAGGACACAGAATGAAAAGGACATAGCTCAAGTAGAGTCACAATGGATGGCTAAGGTTAGGTCATGAAGCATCTGGTATTTTTCTTTAGGAAGCACAGATCTGAGTCTGGAACATCACAAGTTTGTGAACCATTGATGCACTTCTCATCCCTGGGAACAGAAAGCATTGCAGTGAGATCACCACTGTCTAAGCATCAGCCCTGGCAGCCGGAGGCAATCAATAAACACGTGTCATCTGTGCAGGTGGCTGGGCTGAGTTTTATTCACTAGACAAAGAAGGGCCAGCAGCCTATGGGGATACCATCAGTTTTGCATTTATAATCTAGAAATCTCTCTCACTCGTGAGAGGAAGCATGGGAGAGGAGGGGTGGTTGAAGAACTGAGTTAGTAAAACCAGAGGCAGTGACGTCATTTAAACAAGACGAGGTGAGATGATATAAAAGGATGGCCAGGAGGAGCCAGGAGTTAGCAATATTTGGCAATTCACTGTGTCAGGAATGAGCGCTTCTCAGGACTGGTGCTTGGGAGGCAGGATGAATTGTATAGTGCCTTAAGTAATTATGGAGTCAGGAACAGAGCAGTTTCTAAGAATATACATTGAGTTGACTGATAGCGATGACTAAATCTCCAGTATAGCTGTCCTGTAAAAACAATTCTTCACTAAGATATGGAAAACTGAAAATCAAACACCTGTCTCAATAACAGGCTTTAATAAAGGGGGGCTTTAGCTCATATTGACAATAGTGTAAACAGATTTCCACTCAATAATGCTGCTAGTCATTCTATCGTTTGCTTTTGTGTTCAATTTATTTGCATAATTTCATCTTTTATTCCACAATATTTTATGTATGAAATGGGCCATTATGCAAGATGGCCCATGTCACTCATCATTACCGTAGCTGCCTGCCTGATACATTAATAACATGACAGGTGCTCTTAAGGCCTTGTGTCTCCTGGAGCCTACAGTCATGTGTCTTGGTAACTAGAGAAAATGAAAAGGCATGCCAGTGTCCAATGTGGGAATCTAGATTTTCTCCACAAATTTCAGAGTTGAGCTGAGGCCTTGACTTGGTGGGAAAGCTTTCTCACCCCTGAGCACAGAGGAAAAGGTGAGATCCTCCTGCACCTGGCTGCTGTAATCAGAGTGAGGATGAGTAGCAAGGCCTGGCCTGAACTGAGTGCGAGAACTCTGAGGCATCTACCGAGTGGTGGACACTGGTACTTCTCCACTGAACACTTCACGTACTGTTCGATTCATCCCAGGAAAATGTCTTTTTCCTCTGTTACCTTTTTAAAATATCAAGGAAGCCAGAATTTGTGAAGGAAGAAACATGCATATGTAAATATGGTGCACTACCTCTCCACAGATTTAAAATAATTTGGTCCACATACATGTTCCCTAATGTGCCCTGTATTGACCTCCTGTGATCCATGTAGTTTACAGTAATGGGGAATGCAGCAAAGGCCCCAGATAGCCTGGTCCAAAGTGCTCAGTGGTCATGGTGAGTGATGGGCAAACACGCACATCTAAAATTTTAAAACATTCCTGAATCGAAAATGAGAATGAGCTTCTCAGCCCAGGTTAAATGATCCTAACAATGCAGGGACCCAAACTGTACCTTCTATAGGGAGTCCTTGCACACACATGTTTACATCACTTTCCATACATGCAGCCCAAACCGTATGTAGGGTCACCTTGTGACTGGCTAGGAGAGGGCCTCACACCTAAGTGCAGGTTTCCCGTCACAGTGTCCCTATAACAAGCACAACACTCTCAGAGCCTCCCATGTGGAGAACAGGCAGAGCCTTTGATAAGCAATGAAGACAGAACACCAGAAGGAAACTGTTAGAAGGCTTCTGGAGACCTTAGGAGACCATGTATTTAGGAAGTACTACAGCCATATAGTACCATATCATAGTACTTATGATAAACATGCAAAACTGGCCCCGAGCGTTACCATTACCGTCATCATCATCATTATCATCATCATCATCATCATCACACTCTTAAGCAGTTTTTCATGGGCCAGCTGCTAGGCTAAGATCATTAAGCACATCCTTCCATTTAATCCTCACAGTGCCACTAGGAAGCAACCAAGGCACAAAGAGATGGAACGATGTCCCCAAGTCATGAAGACAGATCAGACCACCTGACCTTAAGTCATCCATATCCTAGAACTGCCTCTGTGCCCCTCAACAGCTCACTACCCTTTATGTAGACAGTTGAAGATCAATAAATACACTTTGAATTAAGGAAATGGCTATCAGCCCCATTCACCTCCCTCAACTTGGAGTAAAAATGAAAGTGTATTCTATAAACGTGCAAAAGTAGAGGAAGAGACCCCTGTTTCTTAAGCAATACTGCAATTACTCTAGCCTAAGTATCTTGTTCACCAAGGAGTTTTTCTCAAAAGGTTAACTTTGGAAATTGTGCCTTCAGATGTTATTTCTAAGCCATGCATCTTCCCTTCCCCCTCTTTCCTGTCATGAGTAGAATGTACTCTGTGTCATTTCTTAATAAATGGTTTGCTATTAAGGCATCATTATAGTAATGTGGGCTATTGGAAGAAAGGGGTTACTTCAGTAGCCAACCCTCTTGATGACCTGCTCTTCTGTACACATTAGCAGTTGGATAGGGCTGTGGTTATTGAACTTCTGCCATCCACCAGAGACAATCTGCTCAGGGTTGCATTGCTGGAAAGAGAGGACTATGGGAAAAAAAAAAAACCATTCTATCCAAATTTCCAGGTTCCTCTGCCTGGGAGATGATGGTGCTGAGCTTATGGCCTGTTTGACAAGAACTGGCAGGAAGCATTATCAAAATGTCTACCCATGTGTCCAGCCTCCAGTTGAAGGCACACAGAAGCTGCATTGCATGGGACACAATGCGTAATTAAAGAGCCCCTTTGGTACCTTAGGCATTGCTTCATATGCTTAAAAACAGTAGACAGGACATGAAACCCTCTGCCCTGGAGAGGCTTGCATTCTAGGGATCAGACATCACAACTCTCCTTCCCTCAGATCTGCATGCTCCCTCCCCCAATAAACACAAAGGGGAAAAAAAGAAATAACAGCCATAAATCCCTTCCAAAGCCTATGAGGACTCAGCACTCCATTTCTAACTCGTAAAATAACTATGAAAAATTAAGACATCTTTTTCTTTCAATTGTATGACCAAAAACACTCCCAGAGAGTTTGGAGCTTGCTCTTTAGACTGGGGGCTGGGGACGCCAACAATAGTACACAGTTCTATGCCGGAACAATTTCATGTTGTTTTGCATTCCATTGGCAAAGGTCCTATAAGAAAGTCCATGTCACTGCCACAAAAGGAGCAAACATGGGAAAATACTTGTTCTTCTTTCCATCAAAGGCTCAGTTGTGAGACACACAATGCTATGAAAACTGGCGAATCTGGAATCATCGTTAAAGGAAATTAACTTGGAAAGTAATTTATGGCAAGAAAATCCAACTCCTTTGTTACCTCCTTTTTACTGTAATATGTTTCCTGAACACTGCCTAAAAGAGAGGGCTTTTAGAAAGAAAAAAAAATAAGTATAGTAAAATTAACTCATTTTATCAATTTGTGTTCTCTGCCAGAGTTTCCTGACTGTGGCTATGAAGGGGCTGTAAAACTGATGAATTTGCATGGAAAAAGAAACCAGTGTAAGTAATTTGTGTAAGAGGTAACACGGACATAGACTGCTATAATTCAGACGCCCTGCAGATAGCAGACTGCTGCAGTGTGAGCAGTTATGGGCTAGAAAAATGACCACGCTGCACTCAGTCTGACTTGAATGGAAATCAATCATAAAGGTACTTTCTCTGCAGCTTCTACACCACAGTCTTCAGCAACTCCTTTGCCAAGCAGATTTCTGGTCTGTAAACCCTGTGCTGATCTCCCCTTTCTACCCCTGTTTTTAAAGGAGTGGCCAAATGCAGGCTGGGAGTAAGGATTTTCAGACAGAACAGAAAAGGAAAGCACTGAACTAAAACATGGATTTCCCTCTCTGTGAAACGAGCTTGCCTGCTATTAAAAGATTTAAGCAATGCTTTTTCTGAAATGTAGTGCTAGGTGCCAAAAGCCAACAGAATGCTTTTAACCCCGCAGAGGCAGTTGCTAGCACACACAGATCACCTCATTCACACAGTCGTGCCTTGTGGACACAAGTTAAGGAACTTGTGTATGAGTGTGTGTGTGTGTGTGTGTGTGTGTGTGTGTGTGTGTGTGTCGGGGGTGGGGGTAGGTGGAAGGTATGAGCAAAAAGAGAGATAGAAACACAAATTTTTATTTATGAAAGAGGTTTCAATTTTATTAAAATAGACTGAATTCACTGACATGGTGTTGTATTCCACTCTGAATCATGAAGGTTTACCTGTAACAGATAACTACTTTAAGTTTAACTAGTAAGCTATTCCTACTCAGGCACTTTTGCGCATATGGTAAGTCTTGTGCAGAAGGTTAATCTTGAAGCTTGAGGAACTCAGACATAATCTCTATGGAGGATGAGCTATCTTCTACTTATTTACATATCCCTCTTAACACACAGCATAGGTCATTTCACAGATTACATGTGTAACAAATGTTTACTGCTTTAACTAAAAATCATATGAGCATGTTAATGAAAACAGCAAAGGACTTCTGTCTGCTGATTTTTATTAGGTGTCAGATATGTACATAAAATATATAATTTTATCCTACACTACCCCTAGGGACTATATTAACATTGTTCTCATTTTGAAATGAGAAAATAAACAGTGATGCTTAGCAAAGGGTTCAGGAATAGCTCAGGGATTTAATGCCAGGTATTTCTAGATATCTACCTAAAGAAACAGAGAGCCACATGCCTGTTCTCCTGGTCTTTGCTGTCTCATGGGCACTGGGGAGATGTGTCTCATGAGATAAGTTATCACTGTAAGTAGCAGGACTTGTGTGCCCTCTTTTTTCTTCTCCAGGTCTTCAGCACAAGGAATTGTAGCTTGTGCTCTCCTGGATGCAGCAGCTCACACTTGGTCAAGGAGAGTGGCCATGGGGCAGTGAATGATGCTGACTGATTCTTGCATTAGTGGCTTCTGCCTTTGGGACTGGAATTGATTTTCTGCATTTTAGAGCATCATCTTGCCTTAGCTTTTGGTGGAAGTCAGATGTGGTACCCGTTTAGTATAAGATACAGCCTCAGCAACGGGATTCAGTCTTCTTGACAGGGGATGGATTTGATGGCATAAAAGGTCTTTTTACCACAATGATTTATAAACCATGGAAGGGCTTCTACACATAAGCTCCTATCCCAAGAGTACACTGGTACTGACCATTAGCTATATCAACAGAGTCCCTTCTTAACAACACACTAATAACCTGTCTACAAAACAACAACAACTGAGTCATTTTCAGCAAGAACTGCTTAATTTTTCCTCCTCCACTTATTAGGTGTTAATTATGTACTCCTATTAATCATATACTGGATGGTTCAGCTCAGTATCTGATGTGTGGTGGGGCTTTTCTGAGTGTGCTTAGTCAGCCTCATCCCAGACATGCCTACAGGCTGTCATCAACAGCCTTTCCAGTCCACGAGGGTTAACTACAATCAGATAGTCTAAACCAAATCTCAGTACATTTTGGGTTCTTATTGTGGGGCAAAAGGGATTTCTATCAGGCTTTTGGAAATCACAAGAAGGCTTTTAGCTCCCTAGTGTTACTCATTGGATATTAGTATCTGTTCTTCAAAGTGAGGCTTATGAGCAAATAAAGATTTACTAAAGAACGTATTATCAGTAGTGATCTCCTGAATTTTTACTTGTAAATAGAAGCATATTTTTAAATACTATAGAATTATATATTATTTAAAATGAAGATATGGTTAACCCATTCATTTCAGAATGAGGACTTTTGAACACCCTATTACTCATTAAATACCCATTAGCTACCCAGAATGCTTCAGAAAGGTAGGCTTTAGCTAAAACCATGAGGATTAAGAATGTTCTAGACAGATGAAGAAGAGCAGTACTGGTATGTTCTTATTCTGTCACAGTTAACTGAAGTGAGCAGTATAATGGTTGTAATAACCAATTATTAGAACACAATCCTAAAACTGGTCATTCATAATTATACACATGCTGGGTCTGTCTTTCTGTATGCTGTGAATGTGTTGTTCTAACTGATTGATAAATAAAATGCTGATTGGCCAGTAGCCAGGCAGGAATTATAGTATAGGTGGGACAAACAGAGAAGAGAATTCTGGGAACAGGAAGGCTGAGTCAGGAGTCTCCAGCCAGACACACAGAGGAAGCAAGATATAAAAGTACCAGTAGGCCACAAGCCACGTGGCAACTTATAGATGAATAGAAATGGGTTAATTTAAGATATAAGAACTAGATAGCAAGAAGCCTGCCATGGCCATACAGTTTATAAGTAATATAAGCCTTTGTGTGTTTACTTGGGTCTGAGCGGCTGCAGGAGCTGGGGGGACACAGAAAAACTTCAACTACATACACATGTGCATATTTTTAAATAAATTTGCTGATAGTGGTCAGCTCAAGGATCAGCTCAAGAACACATAGCAGATGACCAAGGGCAAAGGCTTAATTCAGTAATGATCATAGTAATTACCATTATTGAGCACTCAGTAATTCAACATTAGGTTGTTTTTACTTTTACCTCTGCTATGTTCCTGAGAGGTATAATCATTTATGCTCAGCCTATGGCCAGGACTTTAAGTATTTTGTACTAAATAAATGATTATAACCTATGAAGGAAACACAGACCAGCAGCATTATAAACACTGACCAACGTCCTATAGCTATTAAGTTTTAAACTTTCATCCCTAATATAAAACCTGAACTATTCACGGCACCATACAGCCATTTTGATCATGGATAGTTTGTGCTAAACATAGAAAATATATGCAGAAGTGACTTAGAAAAGATCAGCAGTTGATGGACCCATAAATAGAGACCATGACAACAAATTAGAATGTACATTAAGGTATTATGTGTGTTTCTTTCCTCAAGGTCCAGTGTCTATCATAAGAGTACTCAGAATCTGGTAAACTTAGCAGAAGCTTCAGTTGAGGCTAGAGAACAAAGGGACCAAACCCAGCCATCAGCAGCTCTGACCAGGACCGGCGAGAGCACAGTGTAACAGAGAGCACAGGACACTCATACACAGTGCCGCCCAGCGTCAGAAGCACACTCCCACTAGTTGTAACATGCACAGTAGTCCACATACAATGAATGGCCAAGACATATATCCAACACAGGGCACACACATGTCTAATAGTAGGGCAGGGCCAGCTGAGGACAAAGCCAACATGTGGGTGGGGTCACCTCTCACCTCAGGGGCTCATCCTCTTTTGGTTGGCGAGGATGGGATAGAAGTCAAGTTTAGCCACCCATATGTGAATGGGGTTCCTAAGAAATTGTAGAAAATCTTAGTCCTGCCAGCCCACCCCATTTGCTTCCCGATTTTCTATCCAAACACTCACCCCAAATGAGTCAAGGAAAAAAAAACTGTATGACAAAGCATTCTTCAGAAATAATCCCATTTCAACATTTATTTTTAAATTGTATTGAATTATACTGGTGGAAATCTGTTAAGTTAAGCCAGACAGACTGATTTTTTTTTCTTCCTAAGAGTGTGGCAACATTCATTATTTTCTCTCTGTGTGGGGGCTTGATTTAAACTAGAAAATGAAACATTAGCAATGCTGTAATACATTTAGAATAAAATAGCTTAGACTTGAAAAAAAAAAATTAAGGGACCGATCAGCATTTCCTATTATGTAACTTATTTAACAGATTTTCTTTAGGAGCTGCATTTTGTATGTAGAGCTGATCTTTTAAAAGGCCTTCCAACCTATTGTCTACTACACACCCTACGTTCCTTCCGAGGGCTGGTTCTGGCTTCTACGCATAAGATGTGTGATGTTCATTTTAAACTTACTAGTGGAGCCCACTATTGACCACCTAATTATGCTGAGTTCCATTTATAAACATAGCTAACCACTAAGTTTATGGAGACTTTTTGTGCGGCTTTAATAGGATATTGATCGAGAGCATAGTTTGAGTGGCCTGCCATTGAATTGTGTAATGGCAAACAAAGGCAAGGTCATAGTGACTGTTGGTGCTGGGGCTGCAGTCTATTTTTTATCATCATCTTTTTGTTTCTTCCTTTAATGCTGAAACCCAAATGGTTTCTTTCAAATGAAGACCTTGCTTAAGAATATAAATTATTTAAAAAATAATGTCTGTGCCATGGTCATTGTTATTGTGTGCCTTAACAGAGACAGCCAACAGGCTGCCTGCTCAGACAACTTTCTGAGTTTTCCTGCTTCAGTAAAGATAGAAAGAACTGCAACTATTTAAGTGGTGACCCCCAAAGGATGGGGTACTAGAGACTTCTCATCTGAGATCCACTTCTTCATTAGTCTTCCCATGTAAGAACAATTTGTATTTTCAAGTTTTAGCTTATTCCTACCAAAGTCTCATTTTCTTACTGTGACTTTTTTCAGCTGAGTTAGTTCTGTTTCAGTATTTCTGCTACATCAAGTTAGACTGTGGTCCATGGTTCTTACAAAACTTCTGGCCTGAAAACCTATGTGCATGGGGTATGGGCGCTGGAAGCCATACCAAGGACTTGAAAAAGAAGTTTAAAAACGAACTGTATTCGGAACTCTGTCATGATTTCTGTGTGAGAATATCAACAGTGCACATTCCCAAGGCAGGAAACAGCCACTAGGGTGCCACCTCATGCCAGGCTGAGGCACAGGCCTGTTCCATTCACTGCCACTCTCCATTGACAAACAACTCAGGAACCCGAAGTCCACCCGGCAGCCAGGCTTTGTGGCAGAGCCAGGGCAATCCATCTGCTGGACTTTAATAGATTCTGCAGCCATGCAGCAGGAACCAGAGCACAGGCTGAGTGGCTGAGAGTGGTTTTCACACCCAAAGATTCTAAGGCCAGCCACAGTGGACTGGGAATCCTGGCTTTGCAGAATTCCAGGGCTGTGAAGTCATCCCGAGCCACGAAGTTTACTTAACCCTTGCAGCCAGTTTGGGTGTACAAACCACGCTGGCAATCAGAACCAACAGACCAGAGGCACAATGGCCTGTGTGTATCTGTGGTTTTACTCTTTCCCACTGAGGCCTTTAAGGTTTCAGAGTCACTCCAGCAACTTCAAGGAAAACAGTCAGCACTTTAGAAGGAAATGAGCAGTAGTGGAGTTTGGAGCAGAACTTTTTGAGTTCACACCAGGAGGGACATTTGGCAGCCTCAGAGCACATACTTTGAGGAAACGCTGGCACAAAATAAACAAGAGTGGGCTTGACAGAGAGCCCTTGAAGCAGCGACATTCAGCAGCCAGCAGAATGGCTCTCCATGGCAGCTCATGGGAGGGGCCTATCTGAAAATGCCTGTAGAGGGCTTTGTGTAATAAAGCGCCATCTCAACAGATGGCTCCTGTCTCCTCCTTCATGGGATTATGCTAAAACAACCTCAGTGATTCGGAACCACAGTCGCTCCTGGGAGCCTCTGCCCTGTACTGAATTCTTCCTTTTCTCTGGCCCAGCGTGCAGTGGTCTGTGTTTTCTCCCTCTTGTGGAACAAGGTAATAAATAAGGAGAAGTGCTTTCAGATGGTCCTGCCACGTGTGGAGACAGGCAACAGAACAAATCCATACTTTCAGCTACAGTACTTCCTTTGCTACAGTTCACAAACATTAGATGATGATGGTGAAAAATGAAAGGGTGTGGGCAAGAGACTAGGATGAAGGAGTCCATGGGGGACTGCAGCTCCCACGGGCCAGTCCTGAGTCTCGGCAGTTCCTTGCATTTGATCCAAGCATTTATTGTCAGGCAGCCCGGCTGTCTAGTATAACTTTCACCTAGGAATTTGTGGGGCTCAGTTTCTTTGTCTTTGCCACCTTGGAGGTGGCACTATCATCACAGACAACAAAATCAGCAGATAGTTATTTCAGGGACTCTTCCTTTGCAAATACTGAAACAGCACTCCCCACTCTATCACGGTTAAAGCCTCGCCAGAATCATGGGCGAAGTAAATATTTTTACGATCAAATTTAGAAGGTTAACACTAAGTGTCTGGAAAGAGAAACCTTCCATGCAAGAGGATTCTGAGTGACATGAAGAAGTATCCACACTGTGTGTGGTCACCACTAGCTGTGACTGTGATGAAGTAAAAAACCAGGTCAGATTTGATCACCAAGGAAGAAATTCAGAGGGAATAAGGAACTCTGACATGAGGGATAGTAAAATACCCATATGAGGGGCAAAACAACAGATCGATCCAAGAGGGGTGTGTGTGTGTGTGTGTGTGTGTGTGTGTGTGTGTGTGTGTGTGTGTAGTGTGGATAGGTGGAACACAGCGCTTTCAGGGCAGTAAGATGATCCTGCATGACACATAATAGTAGATATGTGCTGTTACACCTTTGTGGAGATACTTAGAATGTATAACAGGAACAAAAACACAAGAGGAAACCCTAGTGTAAACTACAGACTTTAGTTAATAATTGTGTGTCAATATTAGCTCACCTATAGTAAGAATTGTAGCAAACTACCCAAAGTTGTTACTAACAGGGGTCATAGTTAGAGATGGGGCATAAGGGACTCTGTGGTTTGCTAACTGAAAATGATAAACTTAAAAAACTGCTCTAATAGGATTGGTGATATAGCTAATTGGTATGGGACTTACCTAGCATGATGAGACTCAATATACAGCACCATCCAAATTAAAAATATGAAATCTACTAATTGAAAACAAATCATACTGAAAATGAATCTAGGGAAAATAAAATTGTGTATTTTATTTGTTCAATTTTGCACTATAGCAATCCTTTAAAAATGCAATCGTTTAAAGATATATCACCTCAACAAGAAATGATTAATCAATCAAAGCGCAGAATCCTTTGGTCTATTTCACTCTATGATGGAGTTACAGGAGCCATCACAACAAGGGCTTGCAGGAGCAAGATGCTCAGTGTTTTTGAGTACCACAGCATCCTTCATCTGTGAAAAGGGATGCTGGCCCAGACACAGAAACACCAAGTGAAGCAGTGTCCACATGTCTGGACTAAAATACAACTATGTGTTTGGTAATTCTCACTCACATAATTTTTCATATTCAAACTGAACAATGCAGGACTAACATCCTGGGTCTCAGCAACACACTGCCAGTTAGCTTATTCCTGTTTCAAGAATGCAGAATGCTCCTCAGCTCTACTTATCTGCAAAAGTATTCCCCTGCAGCCCTAGAACAGAGGCTCAGCTCTCCTCATGTGGGTACAGGAAGAGAAGGGGCAACCCATTTCTGAGGGATGAGCAAGGACTCACCTTCTTTATGCAGCTTGGATGGCATGCTCTGCTAAGGAGTTTTTGTCAACCTGACACAAACTAGGAGAGGAAACCTCAATTGAGGAACTGCCAACATCAGACTGGCCTGTGGGCATGTCTATAGGGCATTTTATTAATTAATGATTGATGTGGGTGGGCCAAGCCCACTGTGAGAAGTATCAAAGTATCACTGCTGGGGAAGTATTTCTGGATTGTCTAAGAAAGCAGGCTGAGCAGGCCAGTAAGCAGCATCCCTCTGTGGTCTCTGCTTCAGTTCCTGCCTCCAGGTTGCTGCTTTGGCTTCCTTTGAAGATGGAGTGTGACCTGTAGGCACATCAACCCTTTCTCCCCTTGTTATTTTTTGGTCAGTGTTTATCACAGGAACAGAAACCTAACTATGGCATATACCTTTGAGAAAGGTGTTCAGGTTGAGAAGCAGAGCTTGGGGATCCCTATTCCAGTAGCCAAGGCGATCTCTAAAATAAACCTTGACAAACCTAGATTAAAGATCTACAAGGAAGAGAGGGTCTCTGGCATATAGTTGACCAGTTTGGCCTGAAGCCATGGTTTAGCTGATGCAGCCTGGTCCTACTCTTGCCAAACTGTTGCAGTCAGCACAAGGCCATGTGTGAGTGAATCCTGGAGCGATTACACAGCAGTGTGCAGAATCGGAAAGCACTGAGAAGCTGAAGGAGGCTCACAATGCCAGGCCTTTGCTAACCAGCCCCCTACACAGGCACAGGAAACAATCCAAGACACTCTGCAAACTTAGCCCCAAGGGCAGGCATCCCCTCTGGCAGTCTTGAAGGAACATGTAGAATTCACTTGGCAATCATGCTGCCTTACACTCAGTGGAGGGCTAATCAATCTTGGCTCTAAGACCTGAAAAGAAAATAAGGGAAGGGAGGAAGGGCGAGATGCCAGGGATGTTTCTGAGCTGTCTGGCCTCTTACAACCCCCAGACCTTGGAACTCTGCTGGTAATGAAGACTAATGCAAGATTTGAGCAGCCAAGGCAGAATGAAATGGGCTAGAGCTCTAATATTAGAGTGAAAAGGATTTTTTTTTAAATCAAGGCTATGCTTGGATCTCAATAAAGCTTCAATAAATATACTTCCCTCTAATGCTGCTATGACTGATATACTCTGATAAGACATACTCTTTATGTGCTATTATTAGTAAGAGCACAAGAAAAATGAAGAATATTGACCATCTTTAATATATGTGCATTATTATCTGTCTATGGCCAGATCCTAGACCGGCTAATCAACTATGCACTAACCAGGGAAGCACATGTCTTCCTGTCAACAAAGCCATTTCTAAGCTCCCCCTCAGCTGGCACTTTGGACACATTTAACATAATACAGTCACAGGATCTCCACTGCAGGCCACCACCTGGTCCTTCGACTGCCTCCCTTTGAGGATTCCACCATGACCACCCAGAAGTTCCTCACCACCAATGGCAGCTTCCCTGACTGCCAGAATTCTAGGGCGCACAGTTGCCTTTCCATTACTTAACCTGCCTGGTCTTAAACAGAAAAGTTTCTCAACTCCCCCTGAGTTAGTCTCAGAGTAGACATTGTAGCTACAGCAAGGCTTAGCTGAAGCATTTACTCACTGTTTGACTTTGAATAAATGACTTCAACTAGATAAATGATCCTTACAGTCACCTGTAACCTTAGAGTTTGTTGCCAGAATTAACTGATACACCCTTCTCCAAGGCCTAGCAGAGTGCTCAGCAAATAATAAATGTTCAAGAATCCCTGGGTTTTCCTTCAGGCCCACATCATATCCTATTTTTTTGGACCCTCAAGATTATTCCTGGCTGTGATGACTGAAACAAGAGCTAAAAGAATCTAGGCTTGGAAGATCAGGCTGACTTGATTTTCCTGGCATCTATTAGGGCCAACTGGTTTACCCAGGCACCCTTGTGAGCCTATAACACATACACCAGGGCTACAATCTCCATTTCCTTCCATAAAGAGTTTGATGCCACTTGAAAACCATGTTTAGCAATATACACTTACCTACCTTTAGTATTTTCAAGTAGGTAGAGGATATAAGAGTAAACTTTTAATATTTATGCTTAATTTCACTTTTTTATTAATTAAATTTATTCACTTATTTTACATCCTGACTGCAGTTTCCCCTCCCTCCTCTCTTCCCATTCCCTCTCCCTCCCACATCCCTGCCCGTCCCCCATCCACTCTTCCTGTTTCTGTTCAGAAAGGGACAGGCCTCCCATGGGTATCAACAAAGCATGACATATCAAGTTGAGATAGGACTAAGCTTCTCTCTTTGTATTAGGCTGGGCGAGGTAACCCAGTATGAGGAATAGTTCCCAAAAGCCAGCCAAAGCATTAAGGGGACCACATGTAGACCAAACTACACAACTGTCATGCATATGTAGAGGGCCTAGGTCAGTCCCATATAGGCTCCCCGGCTGTCAGTCCAGACTCCGTGAGCTCCTATGAGCCCAGGTTAGTTGTTGCTGTGGGTTCCCTTGTAATTTCACTTTTAAATTGAGACTGAGAGCAGGTGGTCACTTGAGGAATGCTTTGAAAACAGAGATATTCTGGAGGGAGGGCAAATGGATGTGTGAGGTGCGAAAAGAAGAGACAGAGAGTCAAAGACAGACAGACTTCCATGCTTCTTGGATTTGGATTATGCCATAACAAACACACAATCAATGGGCCTTTGATCAACAGAACTCGGTGGTGGCACGGACTCTTCCGTCATTGCTGTAGTTGTTATCGACAAGCTGGTAATGACCATGCTGTAATGTGCCACTCAAACTGAGAGCATTAGCATTGCTTAAAGGTCAGAAACAAATTCTTCTAAATGCAGAATTCCTCAGAAACCAGAGCAGGGAAGATTCAAGATCTTTTAAAGCCAAGTTCACATTATGCACCCAGGACTATGGGAGACATTCAGTATCGGTCCTTACCACAATGGCCCCCATTAAAATACTTAATTATTCCTAGCTTTAAAATGTTGGCTTTTAAACAAACTCAGTGGTATAGTTCCTCTAAGGAGAAGAACGAAAAGGGTTTTCTGAAAGCGTTAACGCCCTAAGAGAGGAAACACAAATGGACGGCAAATTTGGATCAAATCAGAGCAAAACTATACTTACTTTGTGACACTCTTACTAGCTCGGTCACACTGAAAACACCTGATGTGACAAAACTGTCCTGGAAGCCCAAATGTCCTGTGGAAACAAAATCAGAAGAAAACCAAGTGTCACAAACAGAAAGTGCTTGACAACGCAAGTGTAAATACTCATCGCATTATGATTAAGCGTGTGCGGTCTAAGTGCACACTCAACATCCTCCGTGCTCTTGTGGGAGGGCACAGTCATTTGGGGACAGACATGGCTTTTGGGTTGAGTCTGGAGGTTGTGGAAAAGTTTTGAAACAACAACTGGGTGATTTTTGAGATGGTTAGGAAAAAAAAATCAACAGGAAATCTGAAACAAAAGACAATTTAAAAAGAGAGAAAGAAAAGAGGTGACCCCCGAGGCTTGGCAATGGGGACCCAGCATCCCTGGGAACCAACCAGGACGGCCAAGCTTCACAATGGTTTGAGATATTCACCACAGGCATGTCTGATCAGGCTTAGTCGCCTGTTCATTTAAATCAAGCGAGGTTTAAAGGTATTCCCTTCTTTTCGAGAGGTCCTACAGAGGGAACTCTGGAAGAGCCAGACAGGAAATGCAAAGGCAGTCTACGAACCATTCTGTACACAAACAGAAATTCACATTTATTTAGAGAAAGAAGACTTTGTGTTGGTTGATTTTTTATAATATATATTTTATTATATATTATATATGATATAAAAAATTATATATATAAATATATAATATATAAATGGTTCAAAATTGTTTCAGCTTTAAATTTTGTGTTTGCTTAATTTTAGCTGGATATAATTAATTTTCTCTAAAATACCTGATTTTGTATCCCACAAACATCGTACAGCTTCATGGTGTATTCAGAAATATTAAGCTTACAAATGGCAAGGGGTGTAAGCCTAAGACAGGCAGTTTGCATTCCTGTGCCTACAGTGTGCATTCTGTGCCTTACAAGGCATATTCTACTGGAGAGATTTGCATGTGAAGTCAGCTTAATCTCTACCTGCTTTAAGTGTGACACATTAGAGCAAGTGTTAGCTGAAGAGATTTAAAAAAAAAAAACTTCTTTACAATAAGACACACACCTTAAGAAATTCAGTGTAAGAAAATGGAGCGATCTGAATGTACAGCAACCCATAAATAAGATGATGTGCATGTTTCATGAAAGCTAGATTTCATACATTGCTGAGGGGAAGAAAACTCATGTGCTTCAGAGCATATATACCAGAAAGCTTACTAGATGCCACACACAGGAATGTACAGAAGCAGCCATGTTTTAGAGGGTCATTAGTGGAGCTATGAGTTCATTTTTTGATTACAACAAAGTTTTGAATAATGAAGGATTTTCTAAGTTGTAAAATTTTTCAGTTAATTCTGATAAAACATAGGATAGCTATGGTACTGAAAATAGTTCTAAGCTTTAGGATATATACCAATCATAGCCCGCTGTTTAAAATGAAATGGCAAAAGTTCACCTTAAAAGTTCTTAAGAACTTTAATTTATCAAAGCCACCTACAGACGGGTGTATCTAGGAGATCCTATTTAATAAGTGCTAGAGGTACTGTCTCTTGGGCTGAGAGAACTGAGAAGTAAAAACTTTAGCAAATAAATAAAAAAAATTCTCTTAAAGAGGCCTTGTCAAAGCAGATCATAACATTTCTTTTTTACTGGGCACCATTAAGATCACATTTACCCCACAGACCATAACAAAGGAAATCCACTACAATGTACACGGCTGTGCACACAACATCCAGAAAAACACAGCTCAATGGGAAGTGCAGCTCTTGCTCATCTCTCTCTGTCCCACAAGTTACTGGCTGAC
The DNA here is from genome assembly GCF_949786415.1 of Peromyscus eremicus. Lineage (NCBI taxonomy): Eukaryota > Metazoa > Chordata > Mammalia > Rodentia > Cricetidae > Peromyscus > Peromyscus eremicus. The sequence goes on along the minus strand of NC_081417.1, from coordinate 112,435,490 downwards.
GCCTGCTTCGATACCACACCCTGAAAGCCTATGTTTTCAGAAAAGACTCATAAGAATTTTTGAACTACGTAAGTATAAACATAGACTCCTTAATTCTGCCAGCCCAAGCTATCTTCAATACTAGTTTGAGTTTGATGCAAGGACTTGGGAGGAGGGTGACCTTCATCATCCCTCACTGAGCAAACAAATTTGTGGAAACTAGATTCATGTTTAATTGGCTCACCATTGGAATCTTTAAAGTAGCTAGTGAATATATGTGAATAAAGAGATGAGTGAATCTTTCAACCAGTGATGCTCAAATCTTTTCCTTTGGCCCTCCTGGATTCCAAACTTCTAAACTAAGCATCTACTGGACATACTATTAAGACATCTCACAGGTAGCCTCAGATCCAACATGTCCAAAGTCTTTAGTTTTCTGTGTTGTGTCATTCCCACTCTGGCGTTATACAACTGCCTAACCCCATGTGTCCACACTGATTCGGTTTCCAGCATACGCTGTTCCACCTCTCATGTTTCTGCTTTTCCCAAGACTGAGGTTGAGGGCATCCCCAGTTCTCACCACCATGATGGGGAGTCTCCAAACCATCTGCTGTCTACTATTCGTTGACTCACTTGGCATCCTCATTAATCCACCCTCTAATCTGAAGCCAGAACCCCCTCACTGACAGGCAGAACTGACCATTCACTCACTTAATACATATTTACTGAGCAGCTTACCACGGGCCAGGCACTGTGCTGGATCTATGGTCCATAATGTCAGAGAATTTGCAGTTTCACCATAGAGACACACAAAAGTGTTTAAAACAGATTATTAGAAAAAGAATAGTCTAATTGACATGAAGTGAACATGTAACAAGAGCATTAGAAAGGATGGTGAAGGAAAACCTTTCCCAAGAGGTGCTGTCTGGAAGGTATGGAGAAGACAGCTAGCACAGAGAGTGAACAAGCCATTTGGCAGGCGTACAAAGGCTCCAAGGTCGGAGAGCAGCAAGTGCAGAAGAGCCTGCGATCCATCCAATGGAACGGCACGGACTTCCGATCAGAAACCTTGCAAGAGTCCCACAGGGGTTGCACCAACTCCCTACAGCTCTGTCACTTCCCACCTGCCCTTCAAGACCGAGCTCTCCTGTCTGTCCCAACAGTCTGCTCTCGCTGACCGCACTTCTGGAAGGACTCCTTTCTCTGTTTTCAACCCTGACCAGATGTGCTGTGCATGGCTCTAACACAGTAGCGGGCACACACAATGGTGATTCCCTTTTTCTCGTGTTGAGTGTGCCCCCTCTGAGCCGGCAGTGTCTGTTCTGTGTCAATGTTACTCCAGTTCGAGGGAAGGTACCTGGCAAGCAGGAAGTACTCCAGGGAGACCCTAAGTGAACAGAACTCAAACTGGCCTCAGTTTTGAATAAAAACAGTCACAGAATTTGTTTTCTCACTTTTTTTTTTTTTAAATTAAGGTTGAACTAAACCAAGCTCTGGAAAACTAAAGCATTCAAATATAACCAAGCCATCCATGCATATTCCTTCCAAACTGAACAGGACTGGTACAGGGAAAACAACCCACTTCCATGTGGCTTCCACTGGAGAGGATGCCATTGGTTTCTCTGCTAAGAAACTCCTGGGTGTGTGCAATGGTTGCCATTCTGGTCCACTGTTGGGGACAACAAACAAAAGCAGAGTCCAAGAGCCAAGAAATCTAGTCTCACACTTAAACTAGGATCATGGTGACTGAGAGCATCACAAAATGATTTCACCCTTCTCTCTGCAGCCTACTGTTGTCTCAGGATGAAGTGGAAGGTGAGCGTATGTGAATGAGTGTATGCAAGCCAGAAACACGAAAACAGAGAGTATATTTCACACACTCTTGTGGTAGCATCTCTTCACCGTATGACTGAATTATCAGATAGATTTTATTTATAACTTGTCCCTGACAGACAGAAGGACTGTATAAACACTCTATTTAACTTTGAGTGGCTAGTTTTGTTCCTTCAGTAGTTATTTGAAAACCCACTGATGAACTCTGTTAGCTGATAGCAGTTAAGACAGGAAACCTAAGAAATGATGGAAAAAGTGAGATGGTGGACATAATTACTAAGCAACCCGAGCAGATTAATCTTTCATTCTCACACACACACAGAGTCATAAAAATGACTTGTAGGGAAATCACACTTATCAGATTTTTCTATCTTATTGCAAGATGAAGAAAAAATGGAAACAAAAATACAAAATAAATTCTGGTAGTTTGAAATTTAGATGTTACTAGCATTAAAGATCTCTGTGAACTCTGGAACTGAGTAAACCCAGTAAACTCCGGAAACACTTCGAGATTTCCATTTTGAGCAGGGCCTCTTAGAAATGATGGGAAAACATGGACTTCTGTTAAGTACACCTGACATGATGCAGCATTAGACCCACTCGATGGTCTAGCTCTAAGTCTAGAACAACTGTATAGGAGACTGAAATAGGAACAGGTCTCTTTTCATTTTATGTAAGATGGCTAAAAAGTTCTTTCACTGAAGTTTGTTCAATGAATTCCCAAGTTGAGCATCAGTTTCAATACCTGGAAGTCAGCCATTCTCAGTGGGGCGGGAGCAGCAGAATGTAAAGGGACCTTCTCTTGTAAGTACTTAGAAAAGCCGTCCTCTTTATCTCAATGATATCAGCAATTGTTATGGAAAATGTCATTCTCTGGAAACCAAACCTCATTCCATGGGAGGACTGAACATCTATCTACCTTTGAATGTTAAGGCAGGACAGTAAAAGTTAGGTCTTCCGAGAGATGGTAACCCACTGAACCGCCTGGATGTTGGGGAAGAGAACCAGGAACAAGGCATTGGGAGGGCTGGCCATTAAAGGAAGCTGAGTGTCTCCACACAGGAAGTTTGTATCAGAAGAGGATACAGATAGGACTTCATACAGGACTAGGTGTTTTTCATGTTCAGATACCAAGGCCCTCCTTGTCCTGAACTATCAGATCTCATCTGGTTATGGATGCAGCCTGACTGCAGTGCACAGCCAGTTTCATTAAGTGATGACTTCCATTCTCTTCTTAGGAACTGAATTGCCACCATAGTCAATCACAAGCTAAGAATGGAGCCTTTCCAGGCCATGTTCCTTGGCCACTGAGAAGGAAAAAGGTCCCTTATCCTCACCCTATCTTATTCCAGCAGTAGTCTGGGTGTCCTGGGATATCACTGTACTAGCTTCTCAGAGGCCACTAGTTCCATAAAGAAAACTCCTCCTTGGAGTTCATGTTCTCCTCTGTGTACTGAACGAGCCTAAAAGTGCTCGAGAGATACGGCTCCATGTGTTTCATACATGCTCAATAAATAAGGTGAAGTTAAACTTGACTTTGCCCAAAAGGCCAAAAATCAATAATGTGAGGTTATAAAGGATTTCTGTTGCACTTTCTTATGTCACTAGCCTCCCACCTCAATGACATCATCTCTGCACTCTGTCAATGAACCAGAAGGGCATTGCTGTAGCTTACAAACTTACATTGTCAAAGCTCATTCTCTCTGTGCAGGATTTGGTCAGTGACTTAGGTAACCTTATTTGGTGGGCCTCTATTGTAGCATATAAATTACTACATTTTTACTGACACTGAAATAGTTAACTTCTATACTCAATTTGGATAGCTCAAAAAACAGGTGTTTCAGGAGTTAAATTTACTTCTATGGGTTCAATAAAGCCAAATTCTAACTTTAACCTAATTTATGTTACATGATGACTAAATCATTTGCCGTTCATTGGAGAAGTTTATGATATTTCTGGTTTCTGGAACAATTCCTTGTATTAAAAACATGAAGAATTCACATGTCTATTTGTAAAGACAGAAGCATGATATAATACATATTATTTTGCTTTGAAATTTCAGAAGATTTAAATTAAAATTTGAGATTTAAATATCAGAAGCGTTTAAAGTACATTTGATTGCTTGATGATTTCACAAGGTTTATTTGTTTGTTACAAGTAACTGAATAATTAGTGAAAGGACCACATTTATTAACAAAACATCTAAAATTCAGAGAAATTTTTTAACTTATTGGTATGTTTGTGAATGTTGGCTGCATGACATCATGGAATAACATGGATATGGAGGAACCATCAAGGCCACCTATTAGTAGTGACCAATACTATGATTTTAACGAAGATATTTTGATTAATAAATGTCAAGTTTTTTTTTTAAATCCATTAAGTATGTGCTTCTTCCTGTAAATTTCCAAACATCTCACTTTTGCCCTTTGGTAAAGGCAGAGTAAATCTCTCTCTCTTCCACCCTGCGACCCTTCAAATATCCGAGGACGAGCTTTCAAGCCTGCGTTCCCCTCTTCCAGGCTGAATCTCCTTCTAGTCATTGTTTTGTTTTGCTATTTGTTTGTCTGTTTTATAATATTAAATTGATTTCCCTGTTTAGACCACAACAGAAATGGATATTTTGCAAGTGGAGACTTGTGTAAGAACAGAGAATTATTAACTTTGGAGACTGTGTTTTCAAATATGCCATTGAAATATAAACAATTGGAAAAAATTTATATCAACTAAGTTAAGCCTCTATACTTAGCATAGAAGAAGCATTAGTTTACACATTTGATTTTTTAACAATTAATTTTGATGCTCTTAAATTAACTTAGTTTTGAACTAAAAGGGGGATTTGGACCAGTATCTTATTGCTTTCATGTTCTAAATCAAAGCTGGCTACAAACATGGACAGTAACAACTGGTAGTTGACAAATGGCTGGAACTATTTGTAATAACTCCAGCTTCTACTATGAGCCCTTGCATATATTAGGGAAAAATAAGGAAATTTATTCCCTGAATACATCTGAAACTGATTATCTTAAATGAAACAGACATGGAACTGGATCACCCGAGGGCTACCCTGGTTCATGGGTGTAAAACAGCAGAAAACCTTCATGGCCCATCACCCTGCCTTTCCTTTTTAGGTCTAATTCACGTGGCTGTGAAACCATTAACAGAGCTCAGCTCACTAAACCAGCATAAGACACGGGCAATGACAAGGAGAGGCGATGACCAGCAGCTATGTGCCAATTTTAAGACACTCAAAACTGATTTTGGTTCACTAAGCATGGAAGGAAAATCATTGATGAACTGAAGCAATACATCGTTAAAAAAATGCTTTCAATTACGTTTCCAAGGGAAACAGAGAAAGCAAATCTAAAGAGCTATTTTATACATAGGGATCTGTAGTTTTCCAAATTCCATAACATTAGTTAATATTTAAGATCATAGAGAGCTTCCATTGTTTAGGCATTTTACTTTGTACAATTCTTGCAATAATCACTCTATCGTTAATGCCATAATTTGTGGTGTTTATTCAATCATAGAGTCTACATTATACATTTCTGCAGAAACTATTGCAGGTTACAAATCATGTAGGCCATGGTACTTTGAAGTTTGCTGGTCTAGCACAAACACAAAGTATTTTAGAGGTACCAGATAATTCTTTGTGAAATATAACAGAATGAATTAGACTGTTCAGGCCACATCGGGTAAGTACAATGAAGTAACACCTTTTAAGACTTTAAAGTCATGTAATGCAATTCTAGGCTGGATTTTTCTTGTTCAAAAGAAGTAGAATAGGAGTGATTGGAAGAGAAAAGGGCCAATATTTGACAACAGAAATCAGCATAACCTTTTAACTGCAGCAGCCATGGGTGACTGCCCTTCGACCTTGGAAGATTATGTGGGATTTCAATGACAACAGCTGGAAGTGAGCATGTGTGAATAGAGTACAGATCTGAGGCCTAGTACAAAAGGCTGCACAATCTGGGCCCAGATCACAGTGCTGATTAGAAATTGTTTCCTGGTCCTGGCTTAATAGGGTATGATCAAGAAAGTTGGTGAGAGGTTTTTTGTTTTAAAGTTTTCTTTTAATTTTTTTCCCCAAGCAAGAAATCATTGGTGAATTTCATCATCCTTCATTTTCTTCCCCAGCTGTACAGTTCACATTCTCATATGAAACAGGCCCACAGAGATAAGGTATAACTTTTTTTTTTACATATTACATTTCATATTACATTTACATATTACAAAGACAACATATCTTGAAGTTTAATAATGCCTTCCTTGGGTGCTTAAATAATCTCTACTGTGGACATTTCATTGGGAACCATCACAGAGACAGAGGCAGACACACACACACAGGCACACGGTGGCGGCAGTGGCGGCAGGTGGAGGGACCACCATTAGGAACTATAAGTTTCTCATCAACAGTATAGAATACACTGCATGCCCTCATTCAGTGCATGTGGATGAATGAACATCATCTATCCTAGTTTTTTTTTTTTCTTGGCATGTAGACTTGTGCTACTGCGTAAGTATTTCATGATTTCATTCTTTTCTTTGCCTTACTTCATGAATGTGTTAGCAATGTTAAGTCTGTAGGCTTGCTCACTCAACAAGAACATAAGAAAAGATGAATTCCAAAGAGGTTAACCTAACCTAACAGATACAGAGACAATGGCTCAGAGCTACGATCACTTTAATCCACGAAACCCTCGTTCCTTGGGCTGAAACACAGATATGCTGATGCGTGTGTACTTTCACTTCTCATTGCTCTGAAACCACCAAAATGATGCCACATGATTACTGAAAGGACACGGCGCTGTGACTCATTTATGCTGTTTTGGTTTTACAATGCACTCCATCTTACCTTGCACCGCTCTGGATTTTGCTGATTACTCTTGTTGCAATATAAAATTAGCAATTACTTAGCTTCAGTAGGGGTGGCCTTGCAACTCTGCAAATAATTACCTATGTCTGGCAAAACCAACCTGGTTGAGTGGTATGGAACAAACAGAAGCTGGTGGCACTGTCTTCCAACTCAGACACAGGCCATCTGCCCACATCCTTCTATAGCAACTGTACATGTTCTTCCAAATGAGCCATGGGACAGCGTGTTTTTCAGAACAGATCAAATCCATTTACTGTTTCAAAATTCTATAAACAGAGTATTAAGGAAGTCAATCCCCAGAGCAACTATATGGGTGTTGGCCTTAGTCTAATGGGAGCTCCTGCCAAACTCACATATTTGTACAATTATTGGTTTATATTGTCCTTTTCAGCTCTCAGAGAAGGAAAGGCCACTGTGTGCGATCTCAGTTCACTTTAGGACTGGGTCTGGCTGGTGACAGGTACACATGATAAATGTTCCAGAAGGCTGACCTAATTTCCGTTGAAGTGAGTGTTTTGCTAAGAACATTCCCTCAAAGTGTCAGCTTGCAACAGAGTCCCAAACCTGCCAGTGTCTGTTACCATTGCTTGCGAAACTTTACTTAAAGTGAAGCAAATTTTTCCTTGTTCAGTATACTTCTCCAGAATTAGTTTTAAATCTATCCATATTTGAAGCCCAATTTCAGATGTATAATCATCAAACATGCTAAGTGTGACAGTTTTTAGTTGTTTGTGATTAGAAAAGCCCAACTCTCTGAGCTAAATGTAAATTGGGATAGACCTGAAATACATTTGTCTTTTCTTGCATAGGATGATCCATATGCCAAAATTTTGCCATTCAAAAATTATGTTTGTATGGTATTATTTATACATAGTAAGTAGGAGAAGTACATGAATGTTAGAATCCTAAATCATACTAAGTTTTAATCTCTTTGTCTTAAATCGACACTAATGGTTGCACCTACCACAGAAGTTTGTTGTTAGGAATAATGATCTAGTAAATTTTAAATGTTCATCAAAGAACCTTGAGTATAGAAAGGTATGGTATGGCTCATATCATTAATCTTATAGAAACTTTAATAGAAAAAAATTCTAATTACTTCTTTCCTTTTGACATGGAATATTAAATATCCACATGTATACATAAATGAAAATGTTGATAATCTAATTTATTTGAGTAAATATTTGGGTAAAATAAAATTATTTTCCAAAGCAAGTAATACAAAACTTGTTCAAAACAAACCCTCTGATAGGTTTTCCCAGGTTATTCCAAAATAAAGGGATTAATAGGACTCAGCTTTTAAATTAGTTCAAATAAAATAGGTACAAATCTAATCCCCAACTATAATCTTATTTATGCATATATGTACTCATCTGTAACATTCATAATAACTACATAATAATTTCAATTTCCAAATATAAGTTTAAATATAACTTGCTTTTATAAATTTTATAAATGGACCTAAAGTGCATTTTTCTGACAGTAGACAAAGATTTTTCCTGGGAAAGAAAACAACAGCTTTTCTTCTCCCTAGTTTCACTTTTTTTTTAAAGGATCTGCTTTCCTGAAAACTCCTGTTGATATCTAATGTGTCCATGCTGTTTGCTCTAGAAAATGGGTATTTAGAATCTAGCTTTAAAAATATTTTTCAAATAAAAGCCATTTACATTTTTTAAAAAATGGGAAGTGCTTCTGACAGTTTTAAATGGGTAGGATATAAGCAATTATTATGCATATTAAGTGAGGAAAAACTCATTTTTGTTAGGGCCTCCACATTCTGGCTTCATACCTCAACATAAACAGAGAGCTGCCGGAAAGCCTCACTAAAGATGGGGTTTTGGTTCCTCGTAGCTCAAAATCAATGCTAAGAGAGTTTGGCCTTTTAGGCGGGAGGATGATCGACAGGCTTCACTTTACAGACTTTGATCACTGAAGCACTCTGGGATGCAGGCAGTCTCCTTGATTTTAGGGAATAGGACCTTTGTTCTCACAAAATGAACTGAGTCTCTCTCGGACTCAGCTGGAAGACAGCATGCTCACATTCTCAGAATTACTGCACTGCTTCTCGTCAGGGCCGTCAGCATTTTGAAGGGCTTGGCTTCCAGAGTTTAGAAGGAAACTGTTCACTGCAGGACACTTAGCAACCCCGCACAGTAGTCTTCACCACTGACTGCTGACATTTCCCTAGGAAAACCAAAAAGGACCTCCCATTTTGACGTCCCCCCTCCACCCAGTTTAAAAAAGCTGCCTTCAGACCTCACCTCATATTTAATACTGAATAATCTTACATGGAAACTATCTGACACATTGGATCCAATGCTCCAGCACAAACTATCAGAAGCCAGGCATTAAAACTATAGCTGCTACAGAAATCTGAAGTAATATATAAAACTGGAAAACATATATACATTCTGTTCTCTACCATGAGTGCAAAGATGTAGGTGAAATAAGACTGAACATAGGACCCAAATGACCATGTCCCTACTGCTAGAAGAGGATACTACCACCCCTGAAATAGAACAATCCAGGTAACCACAGGCTGCATGATGCCAACCAATCAGCAGGTCCAACAGTGGCCTAAATTACCTGCTAGTTGAGGACTAGGGTAACTCTGCCAGTGCTCTCTGAACGTCTGCTGTCTAATCATTCTGATATTTTTCAGACTATCTATCATGTTCCCACTAGTAAAAAGTAAGGGCAAATACCCAATGCCAAGTTGGCAAAGTCCTTCTGCCTTATAAATTACAATGGGTTATTCCCTTAGTTATTTCTGTCCCTAACCCAAGGAAACCCATAAACCTCTGCAAGGTTGCAGAATAGTTACAGATGAAGCAGGAACCCTTGTATGCAGGCCATGAGTTTAACTTCGATTATGTCCTAAAACACCCTCACCGAGCAAAGCATGTTTAAATCAGATGTAAGCTGTCAGGGACACTACCATAGACATCTCTCACTCTAATCTTAGAAGCAGTGCCATAAAGGACATGAACTGTAGCTATCTTGAAGGTGGAACCCTTCTGGCTACTACTGATGAAGCCTACGTTATTCTGCTTTTTTTTTTAAAAATAGCAATCACTTGTACAAAAGTTAGTAGGGTTCAGGGCTAATATCTGGGGTTCCAATTACCATCAAAGCCAATGTGTTAGAAGCCAAATGTGATTTGTTTTTAAAGGTGCCTTAAATACTTTCCTAGGTTATTTTTCTACAGCTTTATTTATTCATTCAATAAACACTTATTGCTGCTAACCTAAGAACCATATACAGGTGAACTCAGAACATACACCAACCAACTCTGTGTCCGCAGCCTAGGAAAAACAGCTTTTCAGGCAGATGTAATGATGACTTCCTGATATTATTTCTACATGCGGAGTGTAGTGCAAACATATACTTGTTTGAACCAATCACAATTCCATGAAGTGATTACTAGGGAGATATTTTTAATTTTTATAGCTTTTAATATATATATACATACATACACATACATACATATACATATACATATACATATATATATATATATATATACATACATACATACATACATAGGCTTCACTCAGTTACTATCTTTGTGACCTGAAGTAAGTTAAGTACATTTTCATCAATTTATTTCAGAACACTTGTTGGATCCCCTTCTGCTCTGGGTACTGTGGCTGGCAAGAAGCTCCGTATATTGGAACTTCAGGTACTTGCAGTCAGTGGGAGGAGGCCATATGAGAGTTGGTCTATGGAGGGTACAGGGCTCTCGGGGTAGAAGCAGCTTCTGAGAAGACTGGTCAGGAAAGATTCCCTGGAGGCTCAGGATGGCCTATACAAGCCCGCTAAGACTTGCCTGAGTAGCCATGCAAAGCTGAAAGGAGGCGGCACATCTCTTCATGTGTGCCCAAATAAAAGAAACAGGTGAGGGCTGATCTCTTCTGAGTGCTCAGTCTGAGCCTGAACTTAACTCTGCTTTGTCCTGTGTCATTTCCTTCTTGCTATGATAGCTTTGATTTTCGGCTAAAGCAGTTGAGCATAGCCTTACGGTTTTCAGGCAACTAACTCAAGGTCACGTAGCCAGTGACAACCAAGCAGGATTTCAACTCAAGCAACTTACTTACCCTCAGCTACGACACCATTCCCAAACTTAATGATAAGCCACTGACTCTAGAGGTCTGAGCCTTGGAAATGAATCAGAAGATGATGCTATGGGCAGGATGACCATGACTGTCATCACCATACATGTATACATGTCTGGCCTGGCCTATAGACAGTAGCTTCGTTTTCCATACTACTTGCTGTGGGATGGTCTGTATGTCAAATGTGTTGCTGATTGGTCAATAAATAAAACACTGATTGGCCAGTAGCTAGACAGGAAGTATAGGCAGGACTAACAGAGAGGAGAATTGAGAGAACAGGAAGTCAGAGGGAGACACTGCCAGCCGCCGCCATGACAAGTAGCATGTGAAGATGCCGGTAAGCCATGAGCCACATAGCAAGGTATAGATTTATAGAAATGGATTAATTTAAGATATAAGAACAGTTAACAAGAAGCCTGCCACGGCCATACAGTTTGTAAGCAATATAAGTCTCTGTGTTTACTTGGTTGGGTCTGAGCGGCTGTGGGACTGGCGGGTGACAGAGATTTGTCCTGACTGTGGGCCAGGCAGGAAAACTCTAGCTACAACTACTGAAAATGAAACCTTAGCTTTTCAGCCCAAGACAGTATCCTTCACCAAACCCAGTAGGAAGGTTACTCCCCCCACCTCAAGCTCAGTAAACCCATAGTCTCTCATAGTAGTTACTACTGTTTAATACCATTTCCCCTTTCCCGAGACTCCTGTCCCATTATAGACAGCTTTATCTAGCCTCATCCACTACTTTGTTCTTCTCAAATGCAAAAGATCAAAGCTATGCCATCTTCACAGCAAAAATGATGAGAGAACCCTGGAAAGTGGAGCAGGTTTACTAAAATAAACAAATTTATATGTTTTATTTGTTGGTTTGTTTTTTATTTGCTGTTTAGCATCAAAATGAGACTCCGAAGAAAATAAGTCTTATTGTAAAAAAAAAAAATCCCATGTGAACTTTCTTTCCAGGTCAAAGTCCCGGGGACGTGTTTAGCAATGAATTACAGAATGCGGTTGAGAACTGTGGTCTGGGAACACAGCTCAGTCAGGAAAGTACATGCTGTGCTAGCAGAGGAGTGAGTTTGATCCCCAGAACCATGTAAAAAGTCAGTGCAGACAGGAGGATCCCTGGAGCTTGCTGGCTAGCTGGTCTTGCCAAATCAGTGATCTCTAAGTTCAACGAGAGACCTTGTCTCAGAATAAACTGGAAACTGATAGAAGAAGAAACCTAAAGCCAACCTCTGGCCTCCACATGAATGGACATCCATAACTACAGGTGTACACAAATTCATTCGTGGATGAGCATACACATACACACACACACACACACACACACACACACGAAGGGAGGGAACACCAAAATGTAGTAACTTGTTTGGGCTTTGAAATTAAATTGGTAAATAAAGAAATCTAATGAAGCTCTGGATCCATGTTAATTCACTGTTTTTACCTGAGGGCTCTTGAGGGATGTGGACTTTTGCAGTGGCCTCCTGTGTATGAAAGATGAGGAAAAATGCAAATCTCTTATGTGTCTAGGGTTTACCTCTCAGAACTCTACTTCTCACCACCCAAAGAGCAACCCTGTATATTGTAAGTATGTACCCACACAGCCAGGTGTGTCAATATCAGATATACAACCCTGTGAAGAGGGCAGATTACCACACAAAATGAGTAACACATGGCTGCTTACATCTTGGTGGCAACCAAGCTCTAAACAGCGCCCTGAACCTTTCTTCTCCACTAGACAAAAAGAATCACATGAGAGAGAGGTGGGCAGCACAGGACTGTGACCAGGTATTCCACTGAGCACACATCCACAGCTCATTTTTACTGATGGCTGAAGACCTTGGGGCAACTAATGTAATAATTTTGCTCCTCAATCTCTTACTCTAGCTATGGAGTGAGGACGGAATGAATTAATGCACAGGCTCCAGCACTACCTGGCAAAGGCACCACTTTCAAGTTTTGCTCATGCTACTTCTGGACACCTCTGACTTGGATGGTGAATTCCTAAGGGCTTTCATAAGGGAAGAGATATTTTATTTTGTAATATTGAACTTCTGTCCATTTCAAGAGCTCACAGAATATTCAAACATCAACAATTTGGTGTACAGTTTGCTAATTTGAAAAGAACTCCACACCTGTTCATGAAAACAGCAAACTACTGATGCTACACTGTGTGTATATACATACATATACATGCACACTTATATGTATATGTATGTATATATATGTATATGTATACACACACACATACACACACACATACACACACACACACACACACACACACACATACAGCTTAGTTCAAAGTTTCTTGGTGTGCTTTTTCCCACAGGTGACATTTGGTAAGGTCTGAATACATCTTTTATTGTCACAACTGTGTGGGTATCAGGGGTTCCTGACCTTTAGTCACTAGGGGTTAAAAAAACTGCTAAATATCTGACAAGGTACCAGACAATGACTCAGAACAAGAACACCATAGTGCTGAGAAACCCCCATTTTTAACTCAACCCCAGCACAATACATAATCAATAACTCATCCAGCCAAGTTTACCAAGGGCCTACAATTTAGCTGTGTCCTGTGAGAGCTGGAGTTATAGAATGAAGACTGGATAGGTGCCTGCTGTAATTTGCATAGGCATGAGAGTAGGCCACGCCTCAGGAGGAGCCCCTTGGGTAACAAGGGCTATGGGGCACAGAGGAAGGAGCCCCAGAGTATATGAGAGATAAAATCCTCAACCTGACTCTAGAAGAGTGTTTGGGAAATTCAGAGGCACAAAGAGAGGAAAGAGGGGAAGAAGAGATGTGGGAAGGGGAAAGAGGAGGAGGATAGAAGAGAGGAGAAGGAAAGGGGAGAAGACAGAAGGGAATCGGAGAGCATTTCATCTGCTAATGACCAGAAATGGAACTCTGGGAAACACTAAGGAGGCTGAAGAGTCTGGTACCCTTTCTTAATAGGAACACTATTGGCACCGTGTGTGTGTGTTTGGGGGGGGAGGGATTACTGCACAGGACTGTGCAGGGCATCACAAGACACTTAGCTCTTATCCTACCTCCTTTCTCTCCCATAAGCTGAATGGAAGGAAGATGCTTCCTCTCAGGAAAAGCATCCTGAGACAAGGGGGAAAGCCTCCACTGCATTACTTCTGGGTTTGAGCTTGGTTAAAGTATTAATGAGCTTCTGACAAGCATTAGGCATGCAGTAATGTTTGCAGGCTCAGCCCATTCTTCTCCAGGGGTCTATCATCACCGCAGCATCTTACCCTTCCAGCAAGACTTGTTAAAGCCTTATACCACATCTACAATAGTGAAAATGTGGCCACCAGCCCAACACACCAAAGAGATTTCCCAAGCACACACACAATAAATAAATATATAGATAGACAGACAGACAGACAGACAGACAGATACTGAATTGCCATTTCATCTGAGATCCATCTTGACAGAGAAAATCCAACAGGATTTAGCTTGCAAACAATCTCTGTGACAGCAAAACTCCCTAGACATTCTAAAGTGTTCAAAGCCAACAGCTTTAAAGACAGACTTCCACCATACTACAAAGAAAAGTAGTGCTTGCTTTCACTTTATACGATCGTTATATAAAATAGAAAATTAAGGAGAAAAGGAAACATTTCTAGACTTTGGGGGTTTAACTTTACTCTTGAATTAATGCAAAATGTAACCAAACCTTTCTATGTAATAACTTCTGCATGGATTTTTTTCTCTCATTATTGAAAGCTACAGAAACATGAAAAGACGCAAGGAAGGAAAAATCATGTTTAGATTTGTGAATTGGAATAAGACAGGTCAACAGGTGAAGGCACTTGCTGCCAAGCCCAAGGATCTGAGTTCAATTCCTGGAACCCACATAGTGGAGAGACTGACTCCCACAGGTTGTCCTTGGGCATTACACATTGTCCTACATCTACATACACTAAATAAATGAAGTGATGAATTGGAGGGCTGGGCCACTGTAGAAGGAGATCAAGATTGGCAATACATAGGCCTTAATGCAGTGCATTAACCCAGCAATCTCTCCCCAATCCACTTTGACATGGCCCTCTGTTCAGATGGTCTGGTGCTAAGCTGGTTATTACTTAAGTGATGTGCAGTCTCACAGGTCAGATAAACATAGCAAAGGCATGGTCAGTAAGATCTGTCAGGAAACTCAGCAAGGTGTGTTGGGGTGGGGGTGGGGCATGAAAGAACAAGCTAGAGAAAAGAAACTCTACCGCGTATTCCCGGAGCTGGTGAACAGTTGGCCTCTATCCCTTTACAATCACACCAATGGAAATGGTTTCAGAGTTTGTCCCTGCAGGCCGGCTGCTCAACAGCAGATGGCTGGAACCAGTTAAGTGTTCATCCTGGCCTGTCCTTTATTAATGATAGGAGCTCAAGCAGATCACTTAAACTTTCCTGCCTCCAATTTCTCAGGAAACGAAGAAGTCAGTAATCGACTCTGGGACATATGTACAGATCTAATTGAAGCACATAGTAGGTCTTCAGTCAGCATCATCCCTGCTGGCCCTGCTCTTGTCAGCACTGTGTCCATGTTAGCTCAGCAGCCCTGGGTATAAGATTTTGTGCTACCTTCCAAATGGACCCAGTTAGGCCACGATCGGGAGTCAGTGCTGAGGTCGAGTTCCCTGTTCCTTTCTAAACAAGACTAAAGAAATCCACCCTGTTGTTATTATAAAACGACATATGTCATAGTTGGTCTTTGTGTAAAAGAACACTATCCGAGCTGTAAGAACTCAAGCTGACCAAATCGTTTCCTTTTACATACAGCCTCTGGAACCTGGACTTCACACTCAACTCATTCATTTAGAAAATAAATCTTTGTTATTTCCTGTAGTGTCACAAATAATGAGATCTCGGTGTTTTCCATTTTCAGCGACGATGATGAGTTCCTATGGGATTTCCCCCACTTGTCTCATCTTTTGACTCAAGCACTAAATGGCAAAGCGTGTAAGAGCCTCGATTTATCGCTTTGTTAAAAGATTCTCACTACCACCTGCTTTCCACCACCCATTTCTGACATTCAAATGGAGAGAACCTGGGTGCCACTAAATTTTTCCAGCTTACAAATCGAAAGCCAAAAAATTCCAGGTGCTACTAGGTTGTTCTAGGAGACTTTTCCCTCATGGAGTTCAGCTACAGAAGGGGTCATAATCTGTGGAAAGGGTAAATTCATTACCAAGAGACAATATCATCATACTTCTTCTGCCTGTGTTCACAGCCAGGCATGCTCTCTCTGTACCACCACATCCCAATTCTGTAGGGAGCACTTGGCTTCTCACATAATAATAATAATAACAATAGCAACTTACATTTATAGAAAGATGAGGCAGCCTATATTTCTTAACTCTTGACAAAGAATAGCTCCCAGCCCTACTTCAGGAACATCAGTTTTCATTACAAAAGGCACAAAGAAATCAGTAGTCTTCAGAGATGCCTATGAATGGATCCACTGAAGGTTCATGAAGGTTTAGCCTGATCACAAACACATGACTCCCTCACCATCCTGGTCATTCTGGAGAAAAACTCCATAAAATCATAGAGAGGAAACACGGTCAACTCTGGGTCCTATTTCATCTCTCATCACTGATCCAGGGGACTGACACTCATTACAGTTTAGAAGTACATCACATTTTCTTGGCTTGCAGGGTTGCCTAATCCATTTAGGTGGCTTTAGGAAAATATCATAAACTGAGTGCTTCTAAACAATAAAATTTACTTCCTGCACTCCTGGTAGCTGGGATTCTGAGAACAGGATGCCAACAGTCTGTATTTTCCCTGACAACACTCTTCCTTAGAGATGGTACCTTCCATCTGCATCCCCATGAGACAAAAGGGTACCTAAGCTCTTTGGGGACTGCTATAAGGGTTCTGCCTTCATGACTCCATCACCTCCCCAAAGGCTCCACCTCCCAGTAACATCCCATGGGGTCAGGATTTGAATACATGGACTTGGGGAAGGACAGACATTTGGATCCTAGCTGAAATGGCTGTAGAACGCATAGATTCTTACATGCCCATGATGTCCCACCAGAGCTTTGTTTTGTTACTGCTTTTACATAAAGTGTGTTCTGCACTAATCAACTCAGTTCATTCTGGACTTCCCCAGTATGGACAGTGTTAGCTTAGCTATGATGGAGGAAGGTAAGCTGAATTTGAAAAGGATTTCCCAGGACTCCAAGACACAGAAGAACAGAGTAGCTCAAACTCGTGCATAGAGACAGTTCTTCTTGTGGGAACATGAGGGTCTTTCGTACCTGACATGAAAAGGCAATGCTGATCCCAAAGAAATGACTCCAGCACTCCATGCCAGCATACCAGCAGCAAAAGTTTAAAAGCAAGTGATTCTGGGATTAACCTTCATAGGCTAGGAAATACAAGGGCCAACCACATCTTTTAGGTACCTAGTTACGAACAGTGGTAATTGTTTAAGTAGAAGTGGGTGAGTGAGAGAAAGCTTTCCAGAAACAAAGACTGAGAGAAAATACAATTCTATACCAAGCCTTAAGTTCCACCACAAGGGTTGTAGTGTGATGAGCGAAAATGTTAAAAGAGAGGCAGGCAGAGATCTAGAGAAGGGAGGGAGGCAAAGGACTGACAGTGTGTCTCTGAAGATGGTCAGGTTCAGAAAGGCAATCCTTTGCACCCAGGCCCTGGGTTTGAGTTCCAGCCTCCATCCTTTACAGCCAACCAAGCCTTAGAAACTTCCTCCATCCTTCTGAGGATTAATTAGGAGGGCAGGCTTTGGGGACACAATGGACTTTCAGGTTGATTCAACTCACAGAGAGGCAATTCACACAGGGTTTGGCATCAGGCCTGGCACAAAACGAATCCTCATCCTCAAGGCTTACCCAGAAATGTATAAAATTGTCTGGCCTCCCAGATTATCCGTTTAGAGGTCTGCATAGTCACCAAATCTCACAGCCCACCTGTCAGTCACCATGGCCATGAACTTGAAGTTTTAATGTCAAAGCCTCCACACTCCTTGCTTTCTACTGCTCCTCACATGTGCGGAGATCTATTCTATGCAGCCCATGGCCATCCCAGGTACCATGGAGGCTGTGGGAGGCGCATTCAACCTGGTGCCCTGGAGAGCAGGAGGATACAGTGCCTCATGCTTAACCTCTACCCTCCCAACAGGGTCTGAGAACTTTTCATTGTTTCATGTTGCTGTCTTGTTCTTCTTTGCCTCCTCCGCCCCCGTTTTTTGCTGTTTTTCTCATTCTCTACCCTATCTTCATTTTCTTGTTATTTTAAGTTGTAGTTTTGATCAACACAAAATTGTACATATTTATGGATTACTTTGTGTTCCATATGTGCATGTGTTGTGTGATGATCAAATCAGAGCAATCTACACATGCATCCCCTTGAATATGTCATTTCTTTTTCCTCTCTCTCTTTCCCCCTCCCTCCCTCCCTCCCTCCTTCCTTCCTTCTTTCTTTTTTTTCCCCTGATACAGGATTTCTCTGTGGAACAGCCCTGGCTATCCTGGAACTCGCTCTGTAGACCAGGCTGGCCTTGAACTCACAGAGATCCTCCTGCCTCCGCCTCCCAAGCGCTGGGATTAAAGATGTGCACCATCACATCTGGCTATTTGTCATTTCTTTGTGAGGAAAATATTTAAAGATTTTTTTCTTTTAGCTATTTTGAAATAACACATTTTTGTAAACTATAATCCCTACGCTGGGGGAAAAAAAGATGGCCACAATTCTACCTAGCTATAGTACCTCTCTGTTTACTATTTGACTTCCTTCACTCTGTGCTGTGTCCACTCCACATTTGACATCACAGTATTTACCTCTAAGTTGCTCCACAACATATACCTCTGTGTGCAGTGAGTATACTGGGAAGGACTAGAAACTTGAAAAGTTAATAGGATGCATTTTTATTGTATTAGTCACATCTCATAGTGGATAAAGCCCTTCTTGGGTGATGCCCACCATAGACCCTGTAGTTAAGCAAGCTTCCCAGATGCTTTCATGTTCCGCTGAACTCTGGAGACTTGGGTAAAGCTAGCCAGCTACTAACTAGACCTCAGACTTCTGTCTTCTCACTACGTCCCTTGTTCTGCAGATCAGGAAGGAAGGTAGGCATGTGCTGCATTTCAGCTCTCTCATCATTTCTTCCTAAGAGTCTGGGCCAGCTGGGGATCTGTATGTGCTACAAATATAATTTCTTGGCACCATTGACCTTCCCAGACCTCAGCATCAGAGAGTACATCAAATGCCAGAAGCTGAAGGACAGTGGCAGTCTCTTCACGTGTGACTACTGCTGCTTGCCTTTCATCCTCTGCCTCCTGGGGAATATACCATGAAGTCCTATAGTCCTAGGCAGATCCTTACAGTTCCATTGGCAAAGAAAATATCCTGATTCCAAACTCTCTCTGTTTTACCTGTTTTCCTTAAACTAGAATCTCTTTAAAAAGGAAAGTGTTAACCATAGGGATTTTAGGTAAACACAAATAACACTTAGGTATGCAGTGTATGGGGGTGGTGGTAGTGGTGGGGATGGTGATGGTGGTGGTGGTAGGAATCGAACTCAGGACCCTGCATATGCTAGATGTTTGTTCTACAGCCCCCATGCTTTTGTCAAATAAACGCAGCACAGAGATAAAATTGAAAGGTGATGCATGGTCTCTGTACTGTACTTCCAGTGGTAGCAGGAGATCCTGTTTCTTCTAGGTTCAAATCCTGGAAAGGGCATCAGTGCCACTGAGGGTCCAAGCTGGTCTCCTACCAGTTTCTATGGCGTACAGCATGATTTTGGGAGCAGCTACAGCCCTGACGGAACTTCTGACAGGGAATCTGGGGACTGGTACTCAGGAGAAAGATTCACGAGTCTTCCAAGGACTTCAGATCCTGCTTTGGTCTGAACTGACCCATCCTGGCTCCTGTTTCCTGAGTCCCACTCCTCCTCTTTTGCTACTTCCAATCCTTCTGCACGACTAGTCTTCCCTCAAGACATCAGCCTTCAGGCCTTTGCTAAAACATCAACTTCTGAGTGAGACATTGATGCTTGATTCTTTCAAACAAAAACTCCTGACACTCTGTGGTTCGTTCTTTCTTAATTTTTCTCTACAGCACTGATCATTACTTGTTCATTTGATTTGTGATTCAGTCTTCTGTCTCCATCAACTAGAATACATGTTCTACAAGGGGCAGAAAGCGGTGTGCACAAAGTAGATGCTTAAGAAACATCTGCTCAAAGTTGAAGAGAGAAGTCATTATTTTCTACCTCTTAGAAGCCATCTGGCCTGTGCAAGGTATGTAATCTTTCTGAGCCTCAGTTTCTTCATCAATAAAGGAAATGATGATGAAAGATAAAAATCAGACACGGTTCACAGCTCATTTAACTATTCAATTAATAGTTCAAAATGTGACCAACAGAATAGAAAAAATAATTTCAATATCATTACAAACAAATGAAGAGTGATGACTTGAACTTTTAAAGGCATTGTACAGTGTGGAATGCCTTGAAAGGGCATGAAAGACACTCTTCTTTTGAAGAACAGGTTGTTAGAACAGGGATATTCCCCTATGCTGTAATCATTTTCCCATAATACAGTATTTTGATGAATTAAGAACAAAGAAATTATAAACATATTGCTTAGTTATACTCCTCAAATAAAATACATATTGAATAGGAAACACATTGTAAAGAGGTTTGTTGATGGTTTTTTCCCCCCACAATATTGCAATAAAATGTTTGGGAACAGCTAATAAAAGTAATATGCAGCTGGGGTCCCCTGCCCTAAACCAACTTGTGCTGATTACAAGATAGGTCACAAGGTCTAAATGCTTTATTTTTGATGCATTCATTATAATTGTTACTATGGGTGAAGACTAAACACAAAAACTCAAACATCCTGTTAAGGTCTGATTTACCCAAGGCACGCCACATGTTTTCTTTTCTGCCATTACTCTAAGGGGGTTTCCATAAAAACGAGATTCTTAGAAACTACACTTTCACTCATCATTGCTTCAATTTCCCACTTAGTCACTGTCCTGGAGCCTCCCAATTGTTCTCTCTGATGAAACAAATCTGAGGTTGTACACTAAAACAATAGCTGTAGCTATAAATTAAGCATTTGGAGAACAAAATGCTCTTCATACTGCTGAGCTTAACAGTGTAACATAAGAAATAGCTTACCAATTTGTTGACATTATTATGTTCCATATGGCTTCTGCTATGAGTAAAGTTTTTTCCTCCCTTGGGGTATTTATCGAGAGCACATGGGACTGGGTGAGGATTCAGGTGCCAGACCATACTTCTCTGCTATGAGTGAATGAGGGCAAATGAAAACCTCTACTCACTGCATGGGGGTACTGCAATAGATAGAGCTCACACTTTCCCACCTAGTACTTCCTCCTCCATCAAGAACCATTTTAGTTCTAAGCAGCTGTAGCACATCCAAGTTGTGCCATATGTTGAGAAAAAACTCCTTCCTCAGAAGAATGCTAACGTGAGATTCAAAGGAAAGGTCAACAGCAGCGAAGAGCCAGCGAGCACCTTCGGAAGCACACGTTCCTTCCGCTGGAAGGACCTGGTGAGGAGAGTGCCTAGTCTTCTGCTCTCCTTCAAGAACCCAAAGCTCAGTCATGGCACACGCCTTGAATCCCAGCACTCGGGAGGCAGAGACAGGAAGATCTCTGAGTTTGAGGCCAGCCTGGTCTACAGAGTGAGTTCCAGGACATCCAGAGCTACCAAAACCAAGCAAACCAAATAAACAAACAAAAATACCTGCCCTCTGACAAGACTCTGATACTAGCTATTTTGGGATGGAGGATTAAAACACATTTCTCTCTCTCTCTCTCTCTCTCTCTCTCTCTCTCTCTCTCTCTCTCTCTCTCTCTCTCTCTCTCTCGGCTCTGCCTTCTAAACCTCATCTTCCTGTAAACAGCAGGCATCATCCTCTAGTCAAAGCGTCCTCAAGCCACTGGGAAGATACCAGAGGGGTTTCTGCAATGTGCTGCAGGTAGGCACAGGACAAATGCCTGTCACACCCAAGGAAGTGTCTTTAAATCCTTAAGGTGCAGCTGTTTTGGGTAGATGAGTAGCACCTCTTAAAAAAGCAGATCTAGCTGTAAGAAATATTTAAAATCTCTGAAGACAATGACCCCCACGAGGCCTTCCTACCTTTGCTAGATTTTGTAAATTTCCTGATGGATTGGAAGCAAGATACTTTCATGGCTCATGCAAGATTATGGATCCTGAGTTGATTACATTGGTTTCTCAGTGCCCACTTTGTGGGCCCTGATCCAGTCTCCTACATCTACTTCAGAAACACGGGCTGCTCCTGTGGTCCTCAGTGTCCTCATGCCAGAGTCCCATGAGAAATTCATATTGGAACAGAGTGCCAATGAAAGCTTCCGTCCCCAATGTACTGGTGTTTATTTTCTCATGGGTAATAGAAGCACATAATTAATCATGTATGTTTCTCTTTTTCCTTTGGCTGCCAGGAAATTCAGAACCAAACTTATAGCTTCATGTAATTAATCATGTACTACATGGCAGAGTTTTTGTTCAAAGCTTTTCTCTGATTTTACCTGTCTACTTAAATTAATTTATCTGTCAATTCTCATGTTTCATTTGTTTGTCCATTTTACTGTACGTATTTGTGTAAGCCACCGATCTTCACAAAGTGGAGATTTAAGCATATACATATATTTAGAATATGTACATTGTTCATGTATACATATACACGTTGTATGTTTCTCTGTCTTGTTTGTGTATACGTAAGGTTGGTGATTAGAAAAATTATAATTTTAGTAGCATATCTGCATGAGAAAGCACTGTTATACTATCAGAAATAAAATTGATTATATTGAATTATTCTTCATAGACTCTACAATATAGAGAATTAGTTTAATGAGTTCAGTGACTCTCTGATGGTATATATTCAGAAATGGTCATGTTTAATGGCACTTTCTATTATTTTTGATTAATAAATGAGTATTTAGAATTCTTGGAATCTAATTTGTAAACGGCCGTATTCTTAAAGTTTTCAGACTGATGTCAATTTTTAAAAATTAAAAATGATTAATTCTTACACATAAGTGAAGTAGGTATAGATCTGTTTGAATATCAAGCTGTTATACTTGAAAGAACTTCTGTAAGGTACCCTATAGGAAACCCGAAAGTACAATATAAATAGTATTTATTATTGCTACTGGGCTTAGCATATAAAATATGGTCATAAATATGAATTGTATGTCACCAGTAAGCAGGTTAACAACTGTGGAAATAAAAGTGTGTGTGTGTGTGTGTGTGTGTGTGTGTGTGTGTGTGTGTGTATGCATTTTTGCTAGAGATTAAATCCAGGACCTAAAATATTTAATTAAGAGCTCTACCACTGAGCTATATCCCTGACTCCCTGCAATTTACAAACTGTTATTCTTAGTTTATGTGTTTCTTGGGAGGACTCAGTGTATTCATGGACCAGAGGGTTTTGTGGCCCCAGAGACCCTGTGCAGTACTCTTCAGAGGAAGGAGCTACAAGGGAAATCTTAGGACATTTGAAAGCTTTGATTTTCAGAGTATTGGACTCAGTATCCCCTTTAAGACTGCTCTTCCTAGGAACCAGGAGTTAAAGCCCATGGGGTGAGTGTGGTCTTAGGGGAGGCCCCACCTTTCTGAATTCCATAGAACTACACCATTCACTAATCACCCAGGAAGCACAAATGAAGATGTTAACCAGCCTGTGTTCCAAACTGAGAGGTTCAAAACACAGCTCATAAGAACAGCATGTGGATCTCATTCCTGTTCCGCCATCTAAACTTCGAGTCACTGTACAAACAAGTCTATCTTGAGGAAACAGGCTGAGTAATTTTCCATTTGGATTGTCTGAGATTTCACCAAGCACTTCAAACTCGCATAAGCATGGGCTGCCAGATATTTTCCTTAAATTCATTATCTACAGTTTTCCCCATTAAGAGTTCCCATGAACAAAAATGCTTTTCTGAAATGTTGGACTTTAAGTGAAAGCTTTTCTTTTTAGAGGCACTGAGATTAAATTAAAAAAAAAAAGTTAAAGAGGTAATGGGCCTTTTTTGGCGAACGCTAGTTAACATTCTCGTCTCATATCTGAAGATAGACTAAGTTTTCAGACACGTGAGTCTTCACAAACTTCAAAGGAAAGTTCAAAAGATGGGGAAGAAAGGTAAAAACCTGAATCAATGCAAAGATCAAGAGTGGAGACGCTGTCACGGCAGTGAATGTTGAGAGTGACTGGAGGACTCTTTAGAGTCTATAGTTACAGTGTCAGAGTCTATCAGAAGTGAGGCGCTTCAGCATCTGCACAAACTCAGAAAGGACCATCCCCTGTGAGCTTCTACAAACTTACTGGAGGCCTGTGAGCAAATGCCAAGCAGCGCAGAAGTGCTCTGTCATCTTAATAACAGGACGGCACGATAATGCTACTTTACTATTACATTCACAGGGGAATAAGTATATTTACATAGACATACACACGTGTCAGGGGAGTGCAGGGGTGCATGCTATGGTACACCTGTGGAGGTTACAGGACAACTTAGGGGAATAGGTTCTCTCCTTCCATCTTGTGGACCCCACGGATTGAACTCACGTTGTCAAGGGATGGCAGAAAGGGCTTGTATGTCAATAATTAAAATAATACAAATTTATCTCAGATGGTACTGAGATATGTCCTCTGTTGTTTGTGTGGTATACATGTGCATGCAGGTTCACATGAATGGCTGTACACCTTATTTTTTGAGATACATTCTCTCACTGTATCTGGAGCTCACTAATTTGGTTAGACCTGCTGATCAGTAAGCTTCCAGAGACCCACAGTGCTTCCAAAGATATACACCATTGAACCTGACTTTTAGGTGGGAGACTGGGATCCGAACTGAGTTTCTCATGCTTATGTGGCAAACCCTTTACGGACTTAGCCGTCTCCAGAGCCCCCGCTACTTCGGCTCTTTGGTTTGTGTTTATTATTTTTTTAAGCACTAGCTATATGCTGGGAACTGTGCTTTTTTTTTTTCATTATTGAATTTAAAATGCTTGACAGCTACGTGGTAGGTACTGTTTTCAATCTACAATTTATGGAAGAGTCACCAAGGATTAGAAAGGAGAAGGTACTCCCCAGTATCATTGCTAGTTGTGGCTGACCCGGGCATGAAGGCCAGTTTTCATAATCCTGATCCAAGGCCCTTTCTACCAATGTTCTGACTGAATGACAAGATGAGGCTAAAACTGAGGCACAGACGGTAGTGAGTCCATGCACCTGTGAATCTGGCTGTGCTGCAAGCAGACACTCAGAGACAAGACACATGTGTGAGCCCTGTCCTGTAGACACCATGCCTTCCTAACGTGGGCTTGTTCTCCTTTGCGCAGGTCACGCTTCTGGTTTTCCAGCGCACCATGAACTTCCAGACCAAGAGGTACTTCAGTAGTGCTATTTTATTGATGTGAAACATGTTTCTTTCTCTTGGCTCCTCTGTGTCCTTCTAGGTCATTGAAATCTCACTTTCTACTCCTTGTCTCTGAAGTCTGAATTGACGCATTCTATCCTCTACATCCTCAGAGCGCTTCATCTGTGTCCCCAGAATTAGCGGATGCTCCCTACATGATTACCAGTTACATACCTGCCCATCGCCTGCAAGAAAAATCTGTCTCTTAAAGACTACATCTACATCCAAAATGGCTCAGTGGCACCCACTTATATATCTTTAATAAAAGTTTCATGTAGAGTTAAAAGAAGAAACCCAGGTACTACTACTGCAACATTTATATCCAAGAAAGGGCTGTTCCCAAAGGAGCTAGTGAGCGTCGTTATCAGTCTTCTTTTTGAAAGGATTTTCCAGTCAGCCTATCTCCATTCCTTGTAGGTAATGGAGCTATTTTTCTGTTTAGGAACCAGTGGTTTAAGTAATGTAAGCTATGGATCAGTGGTTTGCAATGATGGGGCTGATCGAAAGACAATCACACTCAGCACTGCTGAGGTTAATGGCATTGCCTCTTACAGAGGAAATATAAAAGTGGAAGACAGGGAAGAAACCAATAAAAACATTTACACGCATCTTTAATGGTATGCAGAGTAGAACCCACTTAAACGAATACCAACTAATGAAAACATCTTGAAAAGAGAGTGATTTTTAGAGAAACCTTTTATCTATGGGCTCTATATTTATAGAGCAAACCTTTTAAATGAATATGGGGTAAAAAGAAAGAAATAAATTGATAATTGTTGTGATTCATTGTGGTTCACATAGCTTCCATCAGGCCAATGAAATAAATGAACCATTTAACCAAGGAAGGCTTTTCCACCAACTTGCGTCATCGTGTAAGATGACTAGGGAGTGTCCTCAGAAGATACCACAGAGAAAGAACACTGCCTCGGGAATGGCTTGGCATACCCACTCTCGTGAGCCCTTCTGTGAACACACCTGAAAACATTTAATGAGAAGTGAAAGAACTCAGTACAGTTGACTGAGTTGGAAAGAAAAACATGATGTAGCCCTTCCAGCATATATATTTTCTATGAAATTTGCTATTTATTATTATTATTGTTTTGAGACAGGGTTTCACTATGTAACCCAAGCTAGCCTATAACTCACTATGAAGTCCAGCATGCCCTCAAATGTGCAGAAGTCCCACTTCATCCCCAGGTGCTCTGCTGGGATTATAGATAGGCACGGGTCAACACACTGGGCTGTTTTTTCCTTTTCAAAAATAAGCATTGATGTCCTGAAGGCACAGATGTGTGGGAGCAGGGGATGTGATGAAGGCACAGGTATGCGATTGGCATCGATTGTAATGAAACAGAAAGGGAAGCTCAAAGCCAGATGTGAGAATTACTGCTCAAGCATTCTTTTAAAAACTGAGAAACAGCTTGTCAGGGACCTAAATTCTACACTTGGTAGATTCTTTCACTCCAGTGAATTGAGAAGGCAGATACTGATGGTGCCTTTTCATGTCACCAAATGCAGGCAAGAGCTGCTGGAAGTAACTGTGTCTGGGGGACCCTCCACATCTAAGAGAATGTGGCCACCCAAACACCAGGGGTACACAAGTCAAACCTGTTTTCTCCCTGACCTGGTTATTCTCCTTACAAAGAAAAAAATACAAGCTATTTGAAAGTGGATCCAAACACTCCTGGTGCGAATACTCATTCAAATAAGGATTTTAAAAATCTGAGAATTCCAGGGAGTTTGAGAATAAATGACTCGAGTCAGTTTGAAGTCGCATACTGACTCACAAACATATTCTGAAGTTCCCTAAATGTATTCTGGACAAATTGAAACACTTAGATATTATGGCTTTATTTGTGTATTTCTTTTGGCTATTTGAGGTGACTTGGGGTGTTTGCATTTAAAAATTTATCCTTGGAAATTTTACAATATCAGATAAGTTCAGAATAGAGGTAGCATGGTACCGTGGTGAACACGGGAGTGATGCTTTTTGTTTCCGTAGGATTCTGGATTAGGATTCTTAAGGCCTGGAGGGGAAATTGTGTGCCAAATGGTACAATGCATTCCCCATGAGAGAGGAGCAGCCATACAGGTAAGGCCTCTGTTACTGCGCTGAACCTATAAACAAGAATTGTGTTGAAAAAAAGTATCTGTAGACTCCTAATACTTTTTGGAAGAGACATGGAAACAAAAGAACTGGTTTCTAGGAATTACTTTAGGAGCCAGATTTATGTATGGCTTGATTGGTTTATGCATCATCAGGTATTTTATATATGGCATTCACACAGAGTCCTTAGAGCAGAGAGAAGAGTACAAGCGATCAGTGAACACTTCTTCAGAGGGCAAAGCTGAGGCAGAGAGAGACCCAGTCCCTTCCCCACGTCAGTTATAGAAAGGAACAAGATCACATGTAGATGCTCCCCCAGCATTTCACAGCCTGGACTCTGGCAAAGCTCACGTTGGAGGAGGGTGTAACTCCTTCCACATTCTCCTCCAATAGGAAACCTATCAGACTCACCATATCTTCAAATTACCCATGTTCTGTACCTCAGAAAGTCATGAAGAAGAGTAACAGAGGGACACCATTTTCTGTATATGCTGAAATGATACAAGATGGATGTGGCCTGCTTCTGGCCTGGCGCTGTCCCATTTAAGGCATCTCCTTTTGCTTTGCTTAAGCCTCTGGGAACAAAGACCCTTCTGGGTCAGTCCTCTTTGCCACATGACAATTTCTTCTCCTATGCTTGGAGTAGTGCTACCCAGCTCAACCTCGTACACATTTTTCTTCTGTCAGGGTACTACTCTGAGGAAAGCTGCTGGTTACGGCCAGACAAGAAGTGTGGGGACGATGAAGATTCTCAAATAAGAAGCCTGAAGTCTTGCCAGGCTAGGCCAAGGCAACCCTTTCCTCCTTGACTGGCAGCCAACATTGCTATAGGGCTTCAGACACATCCCTGCCACAATGCAGCAAACAAAAACATATGCTGTTTGGTCAATCATCTAAGTCCTAGATACAGGGCTGCACCGAGGAGAAGGTCTGGGAAGCACATGCACTCCACAGAAGCCCACTGAGTACGGACATCATCCATGTGCTTTTAATCTTTATTGTTTCTGTTTGTTTGTTTGACAAGGTCTCAGCATGTAGCTGAAGATTCAGAGCAGCCTCAAATGTATTCTGTTTCCTCAGTCTCCACAGTGACTGGATTCTAGGAACACACACACTCTACCTGGCGATCATCAGTAATCACACCAACAGCAGCCCTTTAGGAACTGCTCCTATACCAGGCTACAAGGACATAGCAGCCTTGTTTGGTTCTGTGTTTATAGCAGAAACCTATTGAATTCATACTCGGTGGTAGACGAGGCACTAGAGTCAGGAGATAATGGAGAACAAAGGAAGTCAAGGCCCTCACTTTTGTGGGGGTTATAACCCATGGATATCTCCCTTTGCAGTTATTTCAATAATCACAGTTTTAACAAACACAATATTAAAGCTGCAAAAGTGACTCAAAATTCTAAACAAGTTATTTTCAAGTTAACTTTTTGGAGAAGAAAGAGAGTGATTTCAATTGTATTCCAGGTAACTTTTCAATGTTCATTCACTCTTTCTGGAGGTGCTGATAACTCTAAGAAAAGCAGAGAATTTGTGTGGCAGAAAGAATTGCCGGATAAGGCTGAACATCATAAAGTCTCCATTATCCTGCTGATCTGTACCATTTGAGGCATATTCACTCTCAGCTCCCACAGTCCTGTGACTAAGGCCTGGAATGGTTTCTGGAAGACAGCAGATGTTTAATAAATAAATATTGGCTGGATGAGTAAATGTGATATCTGAAGATTTAGTGTGAAGATTTTTATAGTTCCCTGTAAACAGCAAGAAATTGGAGATGAGAACAGTCACGTGACAAAGATGCATGTGATGAGCTTCACTCCAAAGGAGACTCCATCAGCAAGCAATGCCAAAGTCATGGTGGCCAGGGGGACACGGAGGATGTGACTGCTTTTAGTACTTTCCCATTATTTTCTCGGGCTTGAATTTTATTATAACTGACTCAACAAATGTTCTTTTCAGAGCCCAACTCAGCAGGCTCGTGAATTCACTGTGAAGTATGCAGCCTTCCCTTCAATATTTACAGAGTAAAAGGCCATTTGATATGAGCTTTGAGGACATTAGATTTTGACAGCTTCGAAATGTCATTCTCAAAGCAAGGACTTTTCACATGAAGAGAACCCTGGCTCTAACTACCCTATAAATGCAAATACCCTTGACCAGAAAACCTTGAGCATGATGTTCTAAGAATGTGAGTGAGATTACATGGAGTTCTTTTTAACTGTATTAGTTTCCTTCCAACATCTACTAAATTGAATTAGAGTAAAGTGGGGAAGGCCTAGGTTCGAAAGGTGGATGCCAAAGAAGTCACATTTTAATTTCATCTCCATCTTTCATTTATAGATGCTTTCTGGCTGTCAGCGAGGCAGTCAGCATGCTTTA
Source organism: Peromyscus eremicus (assembly GCF_949786415.1). Taxonomy (NCBI): domain Eukaryota; kingdom Metazoa; phylum Chordata; class Mammalia; order Rodentia; family Cricetidae; genus Peromyscus; species Peromyscus eremicus. The sequence goes on along the minus strand of NC_081417.1, from coordinate 112,405,741 downwards.
TCCAAGGGAAATAGGTGGGGTGACTGGCCATCCAGGCACTAGACACCAAGTGACTAGAAACCACTGTACCTGTGCTGCACGCTTTGCACCCAGGGCCTCTCCTCTGCATGCTCTTTTTGTTCATGGAGACCCATGAGTGTTCCCTCTTCCACATCCAGAGGATGGAAGTCTTGCTTAGTATCTTATCAAGGGTGCCAGATCTACCAATTAGGAAAATACCTTGATGGTGCATTTCCACCACAATTAAAACAAGAGATGGCCAAGAACACTAACTGAAAAATTCAGTGGAGTACAAGGTTGAAATTCCTCTGCATTTGGAACAGAAGAGGAAGCTGGAGAAGCTGAGAGAAGACAGGAAGAGAGAAGAGAGCCAACGGGACACACAGCAGAGGCCAGTGCTTTTAAGAACAGCATTGTTTACAATCCATGTGAAGTTACTTGTGTCTTCTGAGGTATTACCCAAGTGCTCCCTCATCAACAATGTTTCCCTACACCCACCAAAGTTAATTACATGTGTTATTTCCATAGGTACATAGTAGAGACAGAAAAGGGGCTCAGACATCTGGGACACAGAGCATGGAAGGCAGAATCATATGATAGGAGAGATTTATAAGGTGAACGGTCTCAGCAGGAGCAGCAACTGAGAGCCAGAAGAGAATGTTTCCTCAGCAAGATGCAGAACTCTAGGTAGACTCCAGAGCCCCTCTATGTATGGGAGGGAGATTTAGAGATATTCCTAATGGGTTAAAAAGCCTAAAGTAACATCCAGTGAATGTGCACATTTCAGAATTGAGACCAAAGATCCCACCTGTTCTGTGCATACTTGTGCTCTACATTGCTGCCTCCTGCATGGCCTCAAACATGTGTACCAGCCTTCTCCATACACACCAAACACTATCCAAACATGCTCAGGAGAGTACAATCACATTTCTCTGTTTTTCTCACATAAGTACTTGATTGGGTAAGAATTTCGTTTCTATTTATATCCCTATTGCTTGGCACCCAGACGAGCACATAGATTAATAAGTAGATGTGATTAAGATCAACTGGAAGGAGGATGAATTCCCTATTTTGATAATATTATCATTGCTAAGTATAAGCCTTTCAAGAACTTCCAAAGTACCTTACTATCTACCATCTTAGTCTCAAAGCTCTCTGGAGGGAGACAGCAACAGAACCTGGCCTCTTACTGGCTACCAACTGTGGACATGCTCCTCAGCCACCCTGTTTTTCTCACTGTCTATCTCTAGAACCGTTATGGCAAAATCAGACAGCATACTCAAAACAATTTATAATACTCAAAAAATTATATTGTTTATTATAATGTACTGCCTAGCATTGTCTGACTACGGTCAATATTCTTGCTTGCCCTGGTGATGTGCAGAGAAATCCCACATGGAAAGAGAGCTGCGTTCTGACATTTGATGCGACAGATGATCTGGGTCCAAGCCTTGCTTTTACTTTAAACGTTCAGGTCCTTTACACAGAGAAGTACTCCCTGGCTTGCACACGGTCCTCCTTCAAGTCTGCTCTGATGGAACCAAACCCAACACATATTTTGAATGGATGAGTAACAGACACAATATAGAGGATGGGCAGTCTGTACATATCCCATCTTCCCTGGCTCTTGCTGGCACCTGCTAAAGGCTGTACAGAACTGGTCTGTCTCTCATGATCAGAGACATCTTGCATTAATTTCTCTGGTGGACTGTTTCTGAAAACACTTCATTTATTGTCTCTCTTAACTGAAAATTCATCTTTCCTTTACCTTTGTGAATAAATCCAAATTAAAATTTCTGAATAGAGACCCAGTGAGTTCACAGGAATACAATCACAAGCAAAAAACAAAACAAAAAAAAACAAAACAAAAAAACAAAAACAAAAACAAAAAACCCGCACTCCATGCAGCTCTTCCTGGGTGTGTACATGTTTGTGCATCATTTCTTTGATTATTTTTCCCTTTGCCTTACTTCCAGGGCCACCAGTTGTTAACTACTGGGCTAATTAAGGTTTGCTGGGAAAACCCCCACAATATCACTCTGCAAATCCTGCAGCTGAACGAATACATGCTCCTCTGTGCAGCTATTTCAGAATGGGCGATGTATCAATCTCCCCTTCTGTTGTTAGGGTCTTACTTAGGGTCCAAAGCTATAACAAGGCATTCAATTGAAGAGCTTTCAGTTTAGACAACATTTGCAATTTCAAAAGAAGATAAACCTCTCCATGGAGTTAACATGATCTGCGAATGTGGGAATTGCCAGGAGTCAGATATCCTAATGAACTTTGTCTTGCTCACTGCAAATGGAGAATTAACCAATTCTTTTAAATAATTCACAAATCTGAAATGAAAGAGGTAAGGTGAAAATTCTTACTGTATTGCTCAAAAAAAAAAATGGCCTGGAAATAAACATTTTATATTTTCAATGAAACTACATTCTTCCACGGTTTGCAACTGAAGCACTTTCAAATTCACTGGCAACTGTAATTGTTTTGTGCCTTCCAACAAACATAACAGCACCTGGTTTAAATATTTAAAACAAACCCCATTTTAAATACCATCCAACTCCGGCAAGAAAGCCAAATGAAAAGTTAGTTCCCTGCTTCAATATATCCACTAATGAAACATACATTCATAATATTTGACTTCCTCCAAAAAAACTTGAAGAATGTTCCTAAAATATAAGAATACATTTTTTTCCATAAAATATGATTTGCCAAAAATGAAATCAAGATGTCCACTAAGAGACGCTTCTTCATGCCCATGAGACAATAAGGTGCCAAGAGAGAGAGTGGGCTCCACTTGCTGGATATCTGTTGGGAACAGTTGCAAGTACTGGAACCGTCAACAAGTATGCATATATACAAACATTCATACATGCAACACTCACGGAAACTGACCTCTCAGTTTAAGGTTATAGTGAAGCCTGCGGCTGCCTGGATAAAACTGCGTCAGATACCCAGGGAGATGAGAAGAGAGGGGAGGAGATGACTATCCATCCCAAGAAACAAACAGGAAGCAAAAGGCACTGACACTGTTAGAACCAATAACAACAACAAAGTAAGTATCTTGGGGGAAATTCTGACACAGAAAACCAAACGCCTAAGAGTTTAAATTACTTACCCCACATTATAAATCAATAGCATGTATAATGGCTAAACAATTGGACTGCAGCTGGAGGGAGTTGGAATGATTTTTGAATATTTGACTATGGGCAAATAATTTAAATTCTGTGTCCTCATCTGTAAGATGAACACACTAACAGCATCCACTTGTAGAAATAGGATTAAATAAGCTCGCACATGTAGAACTCTTGGAACTTTTTCTAAAGTGAGCCAATCTGAGCACTGCTACAAAGACCATGACCAGTGCCTGATGACCATGCTGCTGCTCCTCAGGACTCCCAGCACATCTGGAGGCTGTACTTCCTCCAGGCTGCCCTTAGCCAATGACTGAGGGGGAAGACACTGAGCAGGCCCATTCCTGCATCGGGGACACAAGAAGTCAACTGGTGACTTTGGCTCAAGGACTCGCACTGTCCTGGACAAAAGTTTCTTAGAAACTCCCTGCTATCTGGGACTCTTCCTACATAAATCCCTACGTGTAGACCACGGCTCCTCATCCCAGGCAATGGGGCTATATTACAATCTGAAGGCTCTCCCTTCTCCATGATGTCTTTCAGACTGAATCCCATCAGGACTTACTATTCTTAGAGAACTTGGATGAACACCCTGGTACACAAAAAGCCCTTAAGGAATGTGAGCTATGATCATAAAAGCAAAAATGATTATTTTTGCATTATTTGCCCCTAGATTCCCAAAGAATTTAATCCTATTTCCCAATACTGTTTCCATTAAGTCTCTGACCATTACTCACTTTTAATGTTAAAAGGGTCAACTTTATGTAAATCTAACATCTTCAGACCAGCTTATTTATTAATCTAAGCAAACTAGTCCTGAAAAACTCACACTCTGAACAAAACACTCAGACTTAGCTTTCCCTATTGCAAAGATGGAATCCTTCCAGTTTACCTGAAATGCCTTTCTTGACTCTTCTTCTGAAAGTGGAATTTTCCAGGGCTGTAGGATTTGACAGTTTTTCTATACTCATCATCTTTTATGAGGCAGAGAGTCTGCCAATGGCAAGATGTTATGAAAAAACACACTTTCTTTGCCTTTTCTTTCAACAGTGACTCACATAAGGCCCCAGTGGTGTATTCAATTGATACCCCACTGATTAAACTTCTACACTTACTTTCATAGGTTGAGTGACTCTCAGCTCTCTCTACTGCACCTATTGACAGCACTTGACAACTGGCTCATTGTTCCAAAACAACTGCTGGGCAAGGTACCAAAAGTCACAGAACTTGGAAGCAGTCTCCTCGGGTTTCATTTTCAGTGGGTTAAATTCCAGTGGTTTGACCCTTGGTGATCGGTAAAGTCATCATTGACTAATCAAACCTTCCCACACACCACTTTCATGGCTACCTCGGCAACTTCTTCAGAATGTGTGCAGAATACGGACTAGGTACCAGATAAAGTACAGAATTTGGCTTAAATAATGAAGACTGTGTGTATATCCCATGTGCTACATACCCCAAGAGCCAGCTTTCTTACTGTTCCATTCTACTAAAATAGAAGTAACTAATAATAGCAAGTTTTACTATTTAGTCTTTGGGGTTTAGTTCAAATGGCAACATCTCAGGATGGACCTTCCTCTGAACCTTTTATAATAGTAACACATCCTCATCCAACTTCACTTCTCTTCATAACATTTAACATTACTTGTCACATTACATGTCTATTAGTCAGTTTTTTGTTAGTCTTCTTGGCCAAGAAGGTAAGCACTGGACTTGGCTTTGATCTGCGCACTACTAAAATCATCCCTGACTCAGAATGCGCATGACAATTATCTGATGCGTGAGTGAATGAATTTCCCTTTTGCTCCCCTTCCTAGGTTGTGAAGTCCTCAAGAACGAGATGTCAGAAGCACGTCTGGGTTGGCTCAACACTCCTAAGTACATGGTCTGAATGCGCTCTGAAGACTCTCCCTTGAGTGGCTTCTGAGAACTGAAGAACGAGCTTTCAAGTCACTCGGCCTTATATTCCTTCACAGATGATTGTGTCTGGCTTTCCACGACGGCTCTCCTTTGCTAATGTGCCCTGTTCCAGAGTTTCTCCTCGTTCATCTCTGAGCACACAAGTACTTGCTTGCCCTCTGGTTGTAAAATACCTACGGAGAGCTAATGCCTTCTGTGTGGAAAGATTGTTGGAGGCTAGTCCTCTCCAGCTCGGACTTGCCACGGTGTTCTTTATACTTCTCTTTTTGGATATTTGCCATATGGTGCCTGTGGATGAGGCACATGAGACTCCTTGGCTCCCTCTGGGTTCAAGTCAACCGAGTACAGAAACTATCAACTAAGTTGGAGCAGAGTACTCTGCAGGAAACACTCCTCCTCCTCCTCCTCCTCCTCCCACCATGCTGGAGTCATCTCAGTAGATTTCCTTAACAATAAATTCATGCCGGGGAAACAGATTCTAGGACCCGAGTAAAACCCAAAGGAGAGAAGAAGAACGAGGAAGATAGAGTGAGAAAAGGTGCCAAAATCCTTGCAGCTTCCATGATTTTTTCTGGCAGGCAACTAATCAATCTGGATTAGTGACCTCCAAATCCCCAAATACATTATTTATATCACATTCCATTTATTAAAATTATCCATAAACTGATTATTCCTTCCAAAAAATAACATTGCATGCTTCAAAACAACAAATTCTCATTCAAATGACAAATGAGAAATGATCTGTCTGTGTCAGGAAAGGCTCATACACAATTCCTGACTCCACTAGGCCCCTTGATACTTCACCAAGCTGATATTTGATTGATGGAGAAGTATGGGAAAGTGGCCATCAGAAATGGCCCTTTTAATGGCATCTCCATCAAAGGGTCCTGTCATGCTAGCTCCAGGCTCAGCTCACAGGGAACATCAATAGCAGATAGAGCTGCAGCCAAGCAGCAGGTAAACCCTTTATAGCACTGACTTGATGATGACTCCCCCCCCCCTTAATTCAAATGCTAGAACCCAGATCTGTGAGTAAGTATAACTGCACAACCCCATACAAATTATAAACACTCTCCCTCCCATTTTGAATGTTACACTAAAAGGGCACTCCTGAGTCTCTCATGAGACACGGGAACAAATGGATTGGAGAAACAAAAATAAAACCCATTTTCTCTTCTTCCCTTTGTAATTAAATAATTGTAATTTTGTAAGAAGTTAGAGATGGGGGAGAGGGAAATATCTAAAACAGATCACCTGCTCATCCATTTCAGAATCTGATAATCAGAGAATTTTTGGCTATCAACCAACAGAGCTAAAGCCCACCCATCCAGTTATTCTGTGTGTGGACAATAAACTGCTCACAGGGTGTGAGGGTACAGCCACTTCTTCAGAGTTACTCCTTCCTCCATTGTCTACACTGGATGCTGTGTAAGCTCAGCCATTCTACTGCCTCACCCATCTTTCCCAAGACAAGACCCAGAAGTCTACAGGAATTTCTAAGAGGACTACAATGGGTCACACGTGCTGAAGTTACGTAAGAATTCAGAATTCATCAAGTTTCAAACTCTGACTTCGGACCAAGCCATAGTTTAGTTTCCTGGTCTCTTGAAGAAGAGAGACTGGCTCCATCGCATTGTTGAAAATTCATCAGTCAGAACTTAATCACATAGAGCTGAAGACCAGCAGGCATTTAGACTGTAATGTCTCCCCGAGTTGGGGCCTTTACATATTTTAGAATATTGATCATTACTGTTATTGCCGCTATTTTGGTGGTCACTCTACTGTGTTTGTCCCTGCAGAGTTCTCTGAAGATCACTGCAGAGAATAACTGTTGCTAGGTAATTGTCAAAGAAAGTCATGCGAATTACGAAATATCGATAGACTCTCTTTACAAGTCAATGGTGCCAGACCGCTCCTGCTTTGCCAGTGAAATGCAAGCTGGAAGTGTTGCCTTCAGAGTTCTTGAAAATGACCTAAAAATGGCACATTCACCAAAACCAGCCTCTAATGTAAGAAGTCTACCCAGCAGTCACAATTTATTCAGTTTTAAATAATTAATTGACTTTTCTGCCTTTTCAATGTTATTAACATTGTGATTTAATATCGCAACACATCTATTATATTTGTGGAAGAAGTAGAGAAAAGAAAATATTAAGTTGACTTTTTAAAAGAACATTTACCAGATTAAAAATAAAGTTTATCTAAAAGAGAAATAGAAATTTAAATTTATAGTTTTCTTATCTCACCCCCAACTTACAAAGTGAATCCTACATATAAATCTTAGGCTAGGAAGTCAGTATCCTTACAACTCATTTGAAAAACATTAAAATTTTCAAAATAAACACAGAAATGAGTGAAAATGATAACTAATAAAATAGTAACAATTATGATAAAGATCAGTCGATTTGTTGTTCATCTAGTAACATTTAACAGTGATACTGAGTTTAACAATTCAAGATGGGATTGGAATAAATAAAATCAGTCAACATAAAAGCTGGAGTCAAAACACAAACAAGTAAAAAACAGCCAGAGTCAATATTGCAGTTGGCAGGTAGAGTTGCATAACTTCAAAATCTGGGGCAAGTGTCAAGATTAATGGCTTTCCCCTACCTGCACAGGCCCATCTGAGGGTTGATGTGGCAACATGGTGTAGCTGCTGGATGGGAACAAGCGCCACTAAACCCAAAGACAGTGACCGCAATACTAACATGGATTCTCATATCAAAATAAAAAAAGTTGATATCACTAAGGTAAGGGGAATGAGACTGACATAATCCTTCTCTTTCTGGCAATGGAATTTTGCTCCTCCCCATTTTTTACCTTTGAGTGCTTTCATTGATATTGAAGACCCAGTGGGGAACGTGTCTGAGGACTGCCTGTGCTGACTTGACTCTGATTTTCCGTGGCCCAACTGAACGGGGCCTTGACTAAGCAGAAATGCTATCTCATAAGCTTTGCCCTCGTAAGTGATGGACTTGATGCATCAGAACTGCATGCTTCATCTACACTGCATTCCCTCTAGCAATCAAACATACACAATGCCAACCACACATGCTTTGGGGCAGCAAAGCTTGATCTACTCCCTCTAGCTTTGGTTCACAAACAACTGGTTAAATCTAGATATTTCTACCTATATGTCTTTCCCCACATACAAATTAGATGTTCAACTTCTCCAGAGAAGCTCCTCCTCCCTAAAAACTTTATGGTAACTAAACAGTGAGGAAATACACTCTATCTATCTATCTATCTATCTATCTATCTATCTATCTATCTATCTATCTATCTATCTATCCATCTATCCATGGGTAATGGCAACACCTTTATCAACATACTGATTTTATTTATTAAGCAAATAAATACCCTTATCCTGTATGTTCAAGGTGAAGAGTTAGGTTCTGTGCAAAATCTTTTTAAAATGAATCTGTCGTGAATTCTACCTTAATCAGTTTACAGGCATGGTTTGCTTTTTTTTTTTTTTTTTTTTTTGGCGGGGGCGGGGGATGTTATTTTAATTTTGGTTTGCTTCTTTTGCTTTCTTTTCTTTATTCTTTTTATTATGGTCCTGGGAATGGATGATGGGGACTCACTCATCCACACTAGGCAAGTGATCCACCACTGAGCTATCCTCCCAACACAATTTACACCATTTTACAGATTCTACTTGTTTTATGCCCCAGGAGAGGAAAAAAAAAAAAAACTTAGCTAATATTAAAGAAATTTAGGCAGAGTCCCTTCTTTCTAGGATACCTCCTTCTGGAACACACCCACCCTGAGGTCCCATTCACTAGTCCTTAAGCCCACGGGAGACCAACAGAACGAGGATAGAGCTAAACAGTAAAGTAGATGTATGCTCTGGGACTTAAGAAGGAACTCACTGTCAGACGTCTTAGAGGCCATCTACAGAGGATGGCCCTGTAATTCTGGTTTATTTCTGACCACATCCCTTTGGCCCCGGGACTCCAGCTTGGGAACCTTGAATAGTGTCTGATGTTTATGGCAAGCCTTACCTGAGGAACCTTTGGACTCTTCCTATGAAGGAGGCATTATCCTATTCCTCCCCATGCTCTCATTTCGATACTCATGTGGTAGGTTTCTTTCAGTATTTCTAGTATGCTTACAAGAAAATTAAGTTTATGGAAGAAGCTCATTTACTCACCCAGCTACTATTTAATTTGAATACAGGTCTGTCTGGCTCCAGAGGCAGTTTTAACCATTAGATTATATCAATTTTGAGTTTCAGAAATGTTGGTATTTTATTTCTGGGCTCCACATAATTCCTTAAAAATTTTCCATCTACGGCTCTAATTGGACAAAGATTTGTGTTTTCTCACAGTTGAATCCTAAGAAAATAGGAGTAAAGAAAGCAAAATTCTACAGAACACAGCAGACTGGATGCAGAGGGTAAAGACAGCTGCATGCACTTTAGGTAGAGTTGCATGGCCTAGATGGCCGTAGATGAAGCAGCATGTTACCATTTGTCTGTTCACCCTCCATAGTTTACACAGGAAATACCATTTGCTTCCCATTACCTTTCTCAAGAGCGATGAGAAAAAGATTGTTTTCCCTTGTGTGCGTGCATGTATATTTATATGGAAAGAACAATGCGTTCCCACTTCATTTGAAGAACAGATTTTGTCACGCCATCACACAGCAAGATTCCAAAATTTCATAGAGCTTAACTGATACACCTAGGAGAGTTTCACCTTTCAAAGCGAAACCAGATACCCTTCAGAAACTCATGTTCATGCTCATAGGCTGGGGCAATGAGGGAGGACATATGTCAATCAAGGCAACACAGAGAACAGGCTACCTAGTGCATCTGAAGACCTTGCCCTAAAGTTCCCTTTCTGATTCTGTGTCTTTAACGAAGAAAATAGGATATTTTTCTTACAGTGACGTCATCTGAGGCTGACAAAGGGCAGATGGAGGAAAGGGGTGTGCTGACCTTTTCCAGTAGAAAGGTCTAAGACACAACAGCTTCTTCTTTAACAAAAATACACTGAAGCTGGAAACGTGGCAACTTGTTACTTTATCTCTTAGATATAAGCACTTCTTTTCTTTGAACTCACACTTATGAATCCTTGAGGTAGCACCAAGTCAGCCTGGTTAAAAGTGAACTTGGCTTGTCTCACCATGCCTTTGGCCGAAACAGTGGGCTGCGTCATGGGATGATTTTTGGCCGGGAAATACACAATATCGGTATTGCAGGCAGCTCCAGAGAGGTATGCCAGGCCTCTCCCACTCGGTTTATATTTGCATGTGAACAGCTTGCCGGCCATTTTATGAAGACAGATGAATCGCAGACCTGCTGGAGGGGTATCCAGACCTAAATATGTGAGCTACACACCCCACAGCTTACCAGTTTTTAAGATTAAAAATAAAGTATCTCTGGACACATCTTCAGGCAGATGAGTACAAATATATGTTATGAAAAATGGGACTTTAAAGGCATCACCAGCCAGGCCAAAAAGAAAGAAACAAGTCTAGAAATATTGCTGTATAGATGGCCAACGAAAGGCAAAAGGCAGCTGTTTGACACTGAGAAACTACTCTTCAGAGCTCTCCCCTGTTTTTCCTTAACGGCCTCTTCATCAAAAAAAAAAACCTCTGATGAAAATTTCACCAAATACCAGAAGGAGAATAAGGATCACTGGTTCACATTTAATGTCACAGTGGAGAATTGTAACAGAGAGTTTCCAGGGCTAACAAAATAGAAAGTGTTCTGAACAACCAGTGATAGGATTTCTAGCGTGGTAAGGTGAGTCCTCCAGCACACCATACCAAAAATAGTTCAGTTTACCTATCCTTTCCAGATAGTCAACTGGAGATCAAAATGGGAAAAATGAAGAACAGAAGGAGAGAAGGAGGAAGCAGAGGGAAACTCTCATTCGTGAAGCAGGAGATGAAAAGCAAAGAATGACAGCATTACACGGGCAAGGAAAACGGAAGAAAAGTCCTGAACCATTATTAACATTTTTATTTATTTAATATAAAATCACTGAAAAAGACTGTGGTAAGCATGTTAAGTGTATTACCTTACATATTTTTCATTAGGGTAATAGTATCTTATTTTAGATAAATAAATGAATACCCTGAGAGGTTAATTAACTGTTTTAATATTACAGAGATTGGTCTTATACTTGAGGACTTAAAAAGATATCTATATATTGACCTATGATAGAGACTGCTAGTTTACAACTCCAGTTTTATTAAATGAGTGGCTTCGTTCAATCTAATATTCCAATCTATGACTATGTTTTTCATCCTTGCAGTGTGGATCACAAATTTTGAACATTTCACAAGATATTATTTTATGTAAAGTGTGTTTTCCATCTGGGAAAGGTCTCTGTAACAGTAACTTCACCTAGAATCTGAGATGTGGCTCCGTGGTAGAGGACCTGCCTAGCACGCAGGGGCTCTGGGTTCAATCCCCAGTACTGCAAGCAGGGAAAGAGAGGAGAGTGGGTAACAAGACTGCTCTGTTTACACACCTGAGGCATTTCATGTTCTCTTGCTATCTTACTTCAGACAAGTGAAAGGGAAAAACCTTTCAAAGATGCGGTGCTCTCTTACGGCCATTTGCAGAGGGATAAGATCTAAATTGTCTTGAAGACTGCTTGTTCTCCCATGATCTTAATGAACATCTTTGGACATTTCCCACTTTGAAGAAAACTTCTAAAATGACACCAGAAGTCCATGGTCCTTCTTTCATACTGTCCAAGAATGTGCCTTGGTGAATCTGGGCCTCCTCTCACATATCCAGAGAATTAAATGTCCTAGTGAGGACCCTTGTGGAGAAGGACTGGGGTGGGGGCTAAGGCTCCTAGGATGCTCATAGGGCAGCCTTGGCTGCTGGCTCCTGTGGACTCTGGTACAGCAGCCAGAGTCCCATGCTAAACTTACCATTTTCTGGCTGGTCCTTAATGTCAGCGTCACTTGGCTGGCTGGGACTTTCAGATTGACTTGAATCTGAAAAACATAAAAAATACAGCCAAAATTACAGGATCTGTGAGAGAAAGTGGATCAGAGGTGCCAGACTTTCTCAAAAGGTTCAGCCTCTAAACCAAGAATGAGAACGTCAGAAAAATGACAGGATGAACGAAAAGGCGGGAGAAAGAATGTGGGAGGGGGCAGGTGCATGAGCCTTGAGCACAAATGCTCAGTTTTGTTTATGCCTCCCGTAGCTTCCTTTGTGCTAGCTCAGTCACGGAAGCTCTTGAGGACCATTCTCCAATGGGAAGGTGGTTCCAAACCCACTTCCTCATTACTTATAACCTGACGACTGATAAGAGCTTCATCCTCCATTACACATGTCTGAAGCTTGATTCTGATCATAATAAAGGGCCTATTTTGAAGCTGGTATAGAAAAACCCAGACAGCAGCACGGACTGTAGCCTCATGCCACTCAATTCCAAAGTTCTAATGTTCTAGTGCATGTGCTAGAAGTAACCAGTATCCAGACATGGCTTTCTGAAGCTCAAGCTTCCCCACAGGACAAATGTTTTCCTGTTGATGGAGGCATCTGGGAACCCCAAAAGGGTTTGTTAGTAAAAGCAACAGAAAACCTTTACAGAATTTGATTGATTTCTTTAAAACAAAACAAAACAAAACATAATTTTTGAATTTAAAAATTATTTCCATTAAGTTAATATCTAAGTAGGATATCTTAAAACAACACGTACTTTCAGAAGGAGATAAAATGAACTTTGAAAAGAATTTCACAGATTTAGAAGCAAGGGTAGTTAGTTATATGTTTGGGAGAAACGAGGAAAACTGATGTACACATCTCAAAAAGGATAAACCATTTTCAGACATTTAGGCCAACAGACACTAATAATTACTTGAAATAAAAATATTAGAAGCTCTATACTTGTGGAAAGAGTGGATCCTAAGTTTACCTTGATGTCATAGGTTTGCAGTCAGTTATCTTTAATCCAACTGCATTTCAGAAGAAGCCAATACACAACCAAGAGTTACAGCCTGTAACCGTGACCAAACCGCAAGTGTCACGACATTGGGACCTAGCTATAGCATCCCTTCTCTTTTTTGGAGAGCCTGCACAAAGAAGTGGTACTCCCAGGGACCTTTCACCTAGAAATGCTAAGCTGTGATGTTAAAAGACTCAATCATAAAAGTTTCTCAATCATAAAAGAGTACTGGAAGGGCTATGTCTACTTTAGAATTTTCAGACAATATTAACCTGGTAAACACAACAAAAAATTCTGTTGGGTCAAAAATTTAAAAAAAAAAAAGAAGTGATAAAAAGGTTGATTTTTAAAAAATTAAATCTAGCACAAGAACTTTATATCCTAACAATTGCTGTTTGTCATTTGTTACAATAGACAAATCCAGAAATCATAATGGATTTGAAATTCTAATGACAGAAACTAGTATTAAAATAGACAATCTAGGGCTGGGCGGTGGTGGGACACGCCTTTAATCCCAGCACTTGGGAGGCAGAGTCAGGTGGATCTTTGTGAGTTCGAGGCCAGCCTGGGCTACCAAGTGAGTTCCAGGAAAGGCGCAAAGCTACACAGAGAAATCCTGTCTCGGAAAAAAAAATAGACAATCTAAAATATAGCCAATTACTATATTTCTTTTCTAAGAAATTTCTTTTCTAAAATCCTATAATTTTTTTATTAAGAATTAAAAGTTTAACATTTCAAAACTAAGTGTGTTTAAAGTCATACCATTGTTATTTTTATTCTAGAAAAACCTTAAACCATTAATTACATAAAACCAAAGCAAAATATCTAAATTTATTTTAGGAAAATACCTTTTGATCATACACAAAACAGTTAAAATTTTACCAAACACAACATTTTCTTTAAAACCATACAAATATAATTCTCTTCTTGATAGCTTCGCTAAAATTGTACTTGTAGGTGTGACATCTTTCTAACTAATGCTTCTCCATAAACCAATGGAAAACATCTTTTCTGTCAATTTAGATACACAAAAGACAATGGGATTAAACTATTCATTTACGTTAAAGAAAATAGGGATAATGAGCCCCAAACATTTTTTAACATTATAGTAAATATCTTTATGTTCACTTTTTGTTTTAAACATTTGTTCCCTCAGCCTACCTTTAGAGAAACAGTAAACACGAGCAATACGAGCTGAATAAGAGGTATGTTCGAAGCTAGTTTAAAATTCCCAGCCACAGAAGAGCAAGTGGAGGAGCGTCAAAGAACTGAGCGGCACGGCAAAGTGCAGGCTCGGTCTACACGGGTCCCGCACCGCCCTGAACACTGAGACACAAACACTGGAAGAGGCATCTAGCCAAACTGGGATCTGAGCATGAATTCTCAGTTTTATTCAAAACCCGGAGAATGTTACCACCCAAGGCCGTCAGGCTAAAATATTCCATCCCAGGAAGGCTCAAGCAAAGCCAAGGCTCCACATGAAAACCCGAGTGCCCTAAATCTTTCGATAATTATTCTCTACCCATCCTGGTGCTGTTCCACGAGGAGGAAACACTGCCCCTTTCTCGAATGGAAAAGGTCACGGATGCTGTTAAGTACGGAGCCAACCAGATGACCAGAATTACAAATTAATTTCTATCCACACACAACCGATGCAAGTCAAAGTCCTCCTAAGCATTTGCGTTGAAATACTATCAAAATTAATGCTTATTTTACTTTTTCCTTTTATATACTTTTTAGAGAACTGGGAGAAGACTTCATGTCCTTCTGTTTGGGTCAATTATTGTGTGGTTGTTTGATTTCTGGCTACCTGAAATAATTAGAACCCCCCAAAACAAATTGACTTGCACAAAGTGGGATAGCTCTCTTACATAGGAAGCTCCCCAATCACCATGCACCGGAGTGGTGCCTTTCTTTAACGGTTCCCAGTTTAAGGGCCAACACATCTGTATTTTACAATGAATATTACTTAAATTTTACAAAGAATACTACTTAAAGTGTATCTAAATGATGGGGTTGGAATGCTGTGGTGGGGAAGTAAGAGTTATCTATCTCTCCCCCATAGCTAGGCATTTGTTTGCTGTTTACTTAACAAACCTCAAACATCAATCTAACCTTGAAAAGGGATATTTCCTTTGGTTTTAAACAATTTATGACCATACATTTAAGACTAAAATAGACAGTGTTTGCCTATTGAAAGCTTGGCTAAGACCTCTTAAGTGAACTGGTAGCCATCTCTCTATGCATTTTTATGGCGTCCACAGCTATATTGCTGCAGTACTCAAAGATAGTCCATTGTCAATATAATCACTAGAGAAAGGATAAAACAAATCCTAATGTCGACATATTGGTCTCTGCTTCTATAACTTGTACAAGAAGGACAGAATCTTGTCCTGAATTTCTAACTTATATACATATTCGATCCCTACAACTTTAAGTCTGTTCCCTTTCAAGATGCACTCCTTTAGCAGAATGCAAGAATGATAAAACATGTGAATGTGGTAAAAGTGATGAGGGGAAAATATAGGTGTCACGTCCCTATATTTTATATTAATTAAGCGTCTTGCAAAGATGGCATATTGCCAATCTTCCCTGTCCTTGACCGAGAATTAATCCCTTCCCCTCTGATCCATCTTTCACTGTGCACACTTCTCTCTTGGTACAGCTGATGGAAGCTGTGTAGTGGTGATTCAGGCACCTGCGGAGTCACTTCCTCTTCTCTCTAGGCCCTGTGACAGGCTGCCTGGCCCAGCCACAGAGTGCAGTAGCTACTCAAGATACAAACTCCCAATTCTTGTTTCTGCTGTGTATCCCACTTGCTGGTAAGGGAAGATGAGGCATATCCCTCTGACATGGGGTTATCTGGAAACTGCATAATGGAAACAGGCTGTAGACAAGTACCTTGGTGACCTGCTAGCACAGGCTGAGCTGAGGACACTGTCCAACACTCAGAAGGCCCTGAGTGTACCCAGGCTCAACTGACCACTGGCAGGAACATTTCACATACTCAGAAGGACAAAGGGGAGGGAAGCCATGTGTTGTTCTCCAATGGCCACAGAGTGCCTTTCAGGCCTTAAGATGGCTACTGAGAACTGAGTAGAGCAGAGCAGGCACATGGCAGTGTCCACGCCTCCCCTCGCTAAATGTACAGCAGAGTTCCCACTCGGCCAGTGAAACAGTCACACAAGTCTACGAACCATGAAAGCACAAATTTTGGTCTCTAGCAAAACACTTCGGTCTAAGTTTCAGGCCATCAACACGCACAGTGATTTGACTAAAGCTGAGCCGGCAAAGCCTTTGCTCGAATTCGATGTCTAGTTCTTAATCTCCCAACTGAAAGACAGTAAGAAGAAACTTAGAAGGCATCCAGACACGGAAAAAAAATGAGCCAGTTCAGTGAAAGAAGGTGAAAGTTTTGTCCCAAAGAGTCAGAGTTCTCTGTCATCTAACTGAAAGAGACTCAAAGATCGGAATGGATACTGTCCTGAAAATAAGGGAAGAGTTGGGGGGATTCCCAGGGTGAAAGAAAGGAGATGAGTGTTTGCTCTGACTATAATCAACGGTGGCTTTCCACAATTGTAGCCAATAACGACTTTCAAACTTCAGGTAAGTTTCTGTCTTTATGGTTTGAGAGGGTGAGTACTCTATCACAGAGCCAGGTTAAACATGTTATCTTCTATACCTGCATAGCTAGAAGAGAAAAAACTCTGTCCCTGACTGATAGCACAAGGTTAAGAATTACTGTGCTTTGATATGATGTCACACATTTACAGTAAGAGTCTCTAGAAGATGTCATTTATGACAGTCACAATTTGCTTATTGGTCTCTTGCTGCTACTAAAGAAATTCTTGTTGTAAAACTACATTTAGAAGTACTCTCTGTGTTTTTCTATAGGATCAAGATGTTAAAGGCTGAACTAAAAAGAGATATTTGTGAAAGCTTATGTGAGAATAGAAAGTGTCACGGGTCGTGCGGAGGCATACTCCTGGCTTAGAGGTAAGCATCGAAGAACGCCACACAATCAGCTAAACAGAATGCTATCCATCATGGCCTGGTGAAGGAGAAACAATTTTGTAAAATTATCACTAAGTCTGAACTACAGAAAACACAAAAACATGACTAACACTCCTAGAGAATGCACGGAATCCTTTCTGCACAACAAATAACCAAACCAATATTTCAGGTCAATTCATGTACACAACCGTGACTCACCTAATGAAAAATTAACATGCAATGACCTAGTTCTTAAAATAGATAAAGGGTAGGGTAAATCATGTCATGTATATTTTTCTTAAGTATTAGAATGGAAATGCTTCGTGGTTCTTTGAATAGGAAGTATTATCTTTACGTTAGGATACAAAATTTGATCGCTGTAATTTTTCCTAGTGTGCTAGAACTATGTGTTTGTGTGCTAACCGACGCGATTACATAATGGGGAGGTGAGGTGGGGAAAAGCCAGCTCCAGAAGGGCCTGGCTAGTTTGCACATGTTGTATTCGATGGACAGCAAAGGCTGTGTTTGTGCAGCAACGACTTGGAAGGGGTCCACCAGACCACCCCGGGCTGCCAGCTGCTCTGGAGACCCACTATGGAGCCACACCCGGGACTGGCATTTTCAAAGACTACATAAGACTGCTGTGTAATCTGGGTTATTTCTCTTCCTCAAAACTTTTTCTTTTTATACTAGTTTTCTGAATACGAAGTTTGTGAAACAGTAACTTTATAGGAATTAGACTTCAGGCATTAATGCTGGTATTCGAAGCCCATCTGTTTAGCCAGGATTGTGTATGATGATGTGACTGTTTAGGGTGTGTAGTGAGTAACTATCTCATCACCTCCTCTCAATGTGTTAAATTCTATGTGCCTGAGGAGGCTGTGGAATGATGCAGTTTTAACAAGTTGAGAACAAATTAAATGGAGTAACTATTGTGAACCGACAGTTAGGGTGAGTCATTTCTTAGCTTTCAAAGCCATGAATTCATTCACTCTAGAAGCAATAACAACACGACTCACTCACTAAGTGTCAGTCTTCATAACAGGTGGGTTTCAAGGAATCTTTTCCTGTGATGCTGTAAGTGAAGCCAGTGATAGGAAGCTAGTGATCAGAAAAGATAGAAGTAATTTCTCACATTTCCCGTGATGAGGATTTATTCCTAAAAAAAAAAATCACTAAAATACTTATTCTATTTTTCCCATGAGAGGAACATAGGGACATAAAATGTTGACCTGTGATTTAACTCAGAATTCCCATTACTGAGTCAACCTGACCACCTACCTACTCGTAGGTAGACAGAAGTCTATGTAAAAAATGTTACCATAAAACTATCTCAAATCAGAACTGTTACCAACTCCCTCTGTAACTAATTCTATAGCAGGTTCCTAAAGTTGTCTCTGTGCTTGAAAACAATGACAACCATCACCTACATTATCTAAGGCAGAAAGGGTTCCCATGTACACTTATGTCATAAAAGTAAACCCATCTAGGGAGAGCAATGCACAGCCAAGTTAAAACCTCATGTGCTATTATTCATACATGTGGTGTTTGTGAATTATTTTAGGATCAAAGAACCCTCTGCAGAGGGCATGCTATTCAAGTTTAGGAGAGGGTAAGTGCTCACATTTGTATTTCACTATTGAAAAGAGTGTTAAATGTTTTTTTAAGGAAGTATCTTTTAAAAAACCTCAGCTATATAATTTCCTCTATCTCAATTTCTTCATCTATAAAATGGGTACACTATTAATCATTTAACTTAACAGGACTGTTGCATGGATTAAGTAATACAGCACACAGACACCTTTTATATATATATATATATATATATATATATATATATATATATATATATATATATATATTTATAGAACACAAGTAGCAACATGTTTCTGCCATCCAGGTCTTCTCATCCAAGCAACTTTTTCACGTAAAAAGTCAACCCCAACCTACACACGATGCGGTTCTGGTATAACAGCATCACAAACCTGGTTCTAAAGAAAGTGTTCCTAACTCCCATCTATGGGGGATTATCTTCACTGATGGAAGCGTCAGGCTCACCTTGCTGTTGTTTACTCCAGACAGACTTTAGTGTGTAAAGTTTACCAGGTAACGCTTTGAGCCTGGAAGTTGTCTCTGTAGTAGCTGTAGAAGTCTGTATAACAAGATGCATGCAAATGACATCCTATGAGCCTCCACAGCAAACTGTACCAAGGGAGGGAAATCTTGGTTACCTTACCAGCAAGAAGCTACCTCAAGTCAAGAGCTCTGAGCTACACCATGCTACTGAGTTTCAGGGGCTCAAGAATGCATTCCCAGCCTGCCGCCTTTTCTTCTGAGTAGACCTGGTGCGTTAATTCTGTCTGACAGTAAGGTCTGGATTTCAATGGTGTCCATCATCTCACTGGATAATCCATCAGTGGCAAAATCCCAAACCTCTGCATTGTAAGACCGCCTACCAATGGAGGCCACCATAAAACCTTGAAAACTTACAAAACAACAACAGCTTCAACTATTTGCCAATCTTTGAAAAAGCAAAAGCAGAAAACCTGTTCCACATTCGCTGGATTCCCTGATGGTGAGACAGACTCCTGACATGACGGTGAACCCGAGCTCCAAAGCAAACTGAGGAACTAACAGCACCCAGTCTGATTTTCAAAAACACAGAGCTGTTCAAACAAAATAATAGAAATTATTCCTTCCGTACTCCTATGGCTTATATTGGAATCTTTCTTCCTTTTACTTCTAACAAGGCCATTCTTTAAAACAGTCTATAAGAAGAGGTATCTTCCTTTGCTGCTTTTTTCTTTTTTTTCCCCCTCAGCTTCTTAAGGGTTAGAACTCTCTGCGAAGGAACTGGACTGGTAGACAAAATAAACACGTCAGGACCCTACTTGTTTGTATTCTCCTCAGTGGCAACGTATGCATCAGCAGCTAAAAACAAAGCAACTTTTTAGCCGCTCAGAAAATGCAGAGGCTTCCCAAAGCAGGGAGGGGAGGGAGGGGCGACGGCGAGGAGAGTGGGGGTGGAGCGTTCTGAAAAGTCTGACAGTCCATTCAATATCGGGATGATGGCTATAATGCACCCGGGTCCCCTCGCTGATTAAATATGCATTGGCACAGTTTTGATCGATGCGAGCCATGGATCAGATGGCTTACCTGCAAACTCCGGAGCACAGAGCTCCCAGGAAGAGGGAAAATACAGTCTTGTCTCCTTATCTTTGTTTTCAAAGGCTCTCAATTTCTGCGCTTAGATATCTAATTTAATTCTCTCACCCCTCAGCAAACTGGATTAGGGAAGTCAATACTGCCTTTGTGCATCGGCAGGAAAACACAGCTTTCCTCTTATTCAATTTAGCTATGACCTTTAGACAAAGATAATGACAACTGTCTAAAAGTCCAGTTAAGGTTGGAAGAAGAGGGTCCTGCCCCCAGGGTAGGGCTTCCTAGGAATTTGGGGGGGACCAGATAGCAGGGGTTACTGGGACATTTTCTCTCCTAACAAGGAATAATGAAGGAAGGGGTTATGGAGAAGTCACCAACAGAGTCAAGCAGAAAGCATGGCAGGCAGGGAGGAGACACCTAATCTCAAGTCACTGTGGCCCCTTTGACACATCCAGATCAGAAAATAAGTCTGCGACAAGCTGTGAGTGAGAAGGGAGCAGCAGTGATTTGTCTGGAAAGCACAGGCACTTAATGAGAAGGCTGCTGAGTCTGCAGTTGGGGGAAAAAAATCACAACGGTTCCATCTCCCTAGATGTAGGAGTTCCTATACTGCTGAGAGGTGGAACCAGAGGTTGAGGCAAGCCAAAGACTCTGCAGGGTAGCCATGCTCACAACACTGCTTCTAGCTGAAAGAGAAGTGGGAAGGGACCATTTTCCTGAAATGACACTGGCTCTTTTCTTTTGTCTTTGGGTCTGGTCATTTCATCCACCCATTTGTGAATTCAGCACCTACTACACAGCTCCCACTTTCTATACCATGGAACAGACAATGAGGAAAAGTAAAACACCAACCCCAAAGCTCTGAGTCAGTCAGGACAGCAATAGACAGCAAAACAAATTCTGTAACATTTCACAATTGAACCCTGTCTCCTGATGCTCAAGGCAGAGAAGCAGCTGTGCACTTTCACAGTTGTGTTTATTTCTTTACTGATGTGGCACTCTGTGCAAATACACATACCTTTGTAATCTTATTTATAGGAGTCTGGATCCTGACCATTAGGTAATGGCTGAGGTGATCATTTCTAGTGAAACAGGGAGAGGGTATTACAGGTGAAATGCTATGTGATCACTGCAAAATTGGCAT
This sequence comes from Peromyscus eremicus, assembly GCF_949786415.1. Taxonomy (NCBI): domain Eukaryota; kingdom Metazoa; phylum Chordata; class Mammalia; order Rodentia; family Cricetidae; genus Peromyscus; species Peromyscus eremicus. Next base: position 112,384,457 of record NC_081417.1, on the reverse strand, counting down.
GGTCGTAAATGTAAACTATTAAAATAATTTTAAAAAAGAGACTGTGTGTGGCAGTAACAATTTCATGGGTAGAAGAGGTGAAGAATTATTCATAATCTGACCTGGGTCCTCCCTTTCACAGAAATGGCAAATTTAGCAGAGGGTTTTATGCAAGAAAGCTTGCGTTCCAGCCCCTTCCTGGCATCTCTTCTAGCTGTGTGGGGTTGGGAAGCCTTTCGCCTCCCTTCACTCATCCTAACACGTGACTCCGAAGACCATGAAGGTTGGATTGTGTCACTTAACGTGCCTTGTTGGTTATGGGAAGTGACCAGGCTCTAACTGTACACTGCATGGAGCCAATTTTCAAAGTGTATCACTTTGGCTGTTTCCATGTGATTTGTTTTCTGTGGCAGATAGCGCAATGCTAGGACACCACAGGGACTGATGCTCTGTTGAAACTGAGTTTAGAAAGTTAAAGAATATCGCTTTCTGGGCTATGAAATACAACTGGGCCTAGCCTGGAAGATGACGACGCCATAGATGCTTTGGGATAGACTGTCTGGTGTGGAGAGGTCTGCATTCCTGCAAGGCCCATGCTTTGCGTGTTGAGGACAGCCAACTGGAGCTCAGAGGACTACTTTATGGTCCTCAAATCAACCATTTTCCCCCTTAGACATGTAAATTCTCACCTTTCAAGCTGGAAAAGCTAGCAACAAGGGAGGTCACCTGCCCTCAGAAAGTTTTCTCGGCTCTCAGGTTCTAGTCCTGAAGCAGGTCCTTAGCAGCTACCTTGCTAGTGTGGCTGCAGTCAAGGCAGGGCAGCCCATCTCACCAAAAGGGCTCCGAGGTACCTGCTCATTGTTGCTCATGGTAAGTACAATGAGAAATAACACACGTGCAACTCTTCTTGTAAGTCAAAGACCACCTCTTCTTACTTTATCAATGACCACAAATAGCTCACTAAGAGTTGCAAGTGTTTATCTTCAGTAACTTGGCCAACCCCGACCACTCAAGCCTATGAACAACGCTTTCTCTTTATATCTTGACCCATTATGTCATCCAGAAAACCAAAACCAAAACAAACAAACAAAACCCATTGTGTTTTAAAAGCTCCTGAATAAAGAACTGAGTCAAGTTGTAAGCCTAGAATTTAGGACAACACTACTTTCTAAAAAACAGGGTTAATTTATTTTATTTGTATGAGTTTTGCATATATGTATGTATATGCACCAAGTTCATGCCTGGTACCTGTGGAAGTCAGAAGAGGTTGTTGAATCCCTTGTGAGTCATCATGTGGGTGCTGGGAACTGAACTCAGGTCCTTTGCAATAGCAGCGTGTGCTCTTAACCCTGAAGCCATCTTTCTATCTCCAACAATATTATTATTTTAAATGGTGTGAAAAATGGAACACAGGGCCTTATGCATGCCAGATAATCAGTATACCCTTAAGCTATACCCCTAATCCTGTTAAAAGTATTTCAGAAATACTTTCTCTAACACACATCTGCAAAATAATGTGATCTCAATTTCTACATTAACAGTCAGTTTTCTTCTTGTCTTTGGGTCATAGAATCAAAATGTTCAATATATAGCTATTCATTTGATTAACTCAAAATGTCCCTTCAGCAGACTCCCCAGTATTAACACAGTAGAGTTCAGTTGGAATGTAAGTCTTTCAAATTTCACTCATCTTCAAGTGAAAATAGTCATATTTTGAGCTTCTATGTCCTTATGATAAATGATGCAAATGATTTAAGTGAATCATTCCACTTTTTGGAGTTTCCATTTGGAGTCTATCATAGCTTTCCCCCACCCCCTGATATATGCAGTGCTAAGTTATTTAAAATTAATTGCAGTACAATATTTTAAAGTTTCTTCACATAGTGTTAATCTGAAGTGCTTTGGATGTTTGAACTACACTTGGAAGACATCAAGTTCTGCGTAACTTTCTAGCAAGGAGCAGCTGAACATCCTAACAAGATTAGCCAGTAGCCCTCCACAAACTTTCATCCAGCACCAAAGCTGCACAGGATTATAAAATTTCAAAAATGTGTGAGTTGGTGCAACGTAGAAAACTGCAAACACCCCACATAACAAGGAAAAACAAACCTAGATAATGAAAACACATGAGTTCACCTAATTAGCTCTGAAATTTGGAAAGGCTTTCCAAACTCCACCACTAATCACAGGGGCCATGCACACAGTCTTCATCTCCATCTCCATTTCATCCAAACCGTCCTGCAGGATTTCACTGTAGGACAGTCTCCGTGTTTCTCCTCTCTTATTCTAGGTAGAAGTAAAAGCACTCCCCTTCCAGTAACTCAGAATGGAAGAGTGTCTTGCTCAGTAAAACCCTGACTTTAAATTGTCTTCCAAACAACGCATGATAAGAGTTTGTGTAGGATTAGCCATGTGAAGTTTCCTGGGATCTACGTCTTTAAAAACTGCATTTTAAAGTATTATTATCTAGACTGATTTTAGTGAGAAGTCATGTTTACTAGGTGGTCTCTTCTTAATTATTTCCATATCGCATCAAATAACATACATTTTAGTTCAGTCTTCAAAAGTCAGCATGGATCCCATCAGCCATTCTTGGAGTAAGAGCTTCTTCACTGTGGGCAGCTGCAGTGGGTCAGTTTCTACCCTGGGAGACTCTCCTTAATTCCCAGCAGCCGAGGGACTATCGGAACCCACCCATTCGGATCGTTCCTTATGAAACAGCCACTGCGTCTCTAAGTGCCCACCTCTGTCTGATGTCCCTCATGAAGTTTCTTTCAGTTTGAAGGCTTTCTAATATTTGCTAGTGGAAGGAAGGGGAGATAGAAATTTCAATAAACCAGAAAGGGCTTATTTGTTTATTTTGCATTCAACAAAAATCTCTCATCTCTGCTTTTTCATGTATTTCATTCGTGGTAAAAGTGAACGTGCGGGAAAAACAAAAACACTCAAGCAGAGGCTACTGCATTGGTGGTGTGTGAAACAAGGGCAGGCAGTTCTACCTGCCATCCCACCCCCATTTTCACATAGCCCTTCCCATACCTACTGCGCTCCATGATCAATTCTTTTTAATTAAAAAAAAATGTTACATGCATGTGTGTGTTGTTATTCATGTCTACAACACACACATGTATTATAGTGATGTCATGATGTGATGCAGCCAAGGAGACCCTTGTCAGAGCTGGGGTTACAGTGTTTAGATTTTCAGCCTCCAATCCTGTGTACAGGCATGTAGAGGCTGGGGGTTGATAGAAGTGTCTTTCCCCCATCACTTAGTGATGCAAGGTGTCTGGCTGAACCAAGAGCTCACATATTTAGCTAGTCTAACTAGTCAGCTTGCTCTGGGATGCCCTCCCTGTCTCTGCCTCCTGAGTGCCAGGGTTGGAGGCAGGCATCTACCCTGCCAGGCAGTTACAAAGCTGCTGGGGATCTGAACTCTAGTCCTCACACAAGTGCTGATCCATCTCTCCCATCCCTCTGGGAGCACTTCTCTCTTTTTAAAAAATTTAGTGTGTGTGTGTGTGTGTGTGTGTGTGTGTGTGTGTGTGTGTGTGTGTGTGTTGGGAGCGCCACAGAATGTGCTTTATAAAGGCCAAAGAACAATCATTGACTGGCTCCCTCCTTCCACCAGTTCATGGGGCTTGGACTCAAACTCAGGTCATGGGGCTTGAGCAGCAGGCACTTTTCCCCCAGGAGCCCCTGGTGATCCTTGACTCTGGCAGCATCAGCACCAGGACAGTAAGACAGTGTGTGACATATCCTTTTTCAATTCTGTCTTGTATTATTTGGGGATTAGAAAAAAATAAGACAAAAGCCTATTGTAAATGGTTTTCTTTGTTGTTGCTGTTATTGTTTTGTAGGAACAAAGCACAGGCATCTGTTGACCAGGTGACAGAAACAACAGCCCTAAAGGAGATAGAAAGTTTAAGTGCAGCCAACACGGGAGGAGCTAGAAATGAAAATCTGTTTCTCCAGGAATGAAGGTGACTCGGTGCCCCCATCCCATCTGTGAGTGACCAGGTTAGTGAGGGTGAACTGAAGGAACCATCATTCCCCAGTCTGTCATGGGGGTCATGGGGATCATGGGAAGAAGGCCTGGAAGCCTTTCTTGTCTTCTCTTTGACTGACCAGGCATCACCTCTCAAAACAGCACATTGTCCCACAGGAGACTTCCTATGTTAACAGCAGCTATGATTCCCACATGTCATGTCCCCAAAGGATTCATGTGTCTGTCAAAAGTTCACTCCCCACTGCAGCAGTATTGGGGGACACTTGAACCTCTGAAAGGTGAGACCTAGAGGACAGTAGTTATGCCACTGAGATAATGGGGAGATGACACCGTTCCTGTGAGCCCGTGGTTAAGTCTGACTTCTCCCTAGTCTTTCTGCCTTGCCACTTGATATCTTCATCTTGGGCAAAACCTGCTATGATTCATGAGGGGAGGAAGCCAATGAGACCCCTGCTAGAGTAGGGCCATCGTGTTTAGGTTTTCAGCCTCCAAACTCAAAATAAATCTGTTTTCATAAGTTATTCAGCCTCTGGTGTTTTGTTATAGTATCAGAAAATGGGTTAAAACAGTATTTTGTGGACAATTTTTTCTTAGTTTTACTTAAATAATTTAAAATCAGATTGGTTTTTATATTTTAGTTTTATACATTTAATGATCCCTCTTTCTTGTTTAAGTGAGGGTCTTATAGTCTCAGTCAAAAAGTGCTAAGTCCTTATCACACAACACAAAGCTACTTCACGCCACATCATTGTAAGCATTTGGGCTTGCAACTGTTCTTAAAAGCAGCGCACACTGTGTTATTATTAATGCCACCACTCTGTTGATGGTGTAGTGATATGCTTAAGGTGTCCCAGAACAGTTTAAAAAGAAAATTTTAAATTAACAGAGAGAAATGTCTCACTAGCAGATACAGAAGTAAACTATCTGCACTGCAAACACTGATGTCATAATGAAGAGAGGCAAGCTCTAAGAAACCTCTGTGAGAAAAGTTGGTATTTATGTAGAAATTGGGAACAAAAACAACAAGATCTCATGGGCTGCTTTTCCCAACTAACCAGAAGTCCCTGTTGTGGTGCTCTGAGGGCAAAGTCTTGCCTTCCCCAAGGAGATGAAGCATAAAACACTGGTTAAAAAGAAATTCATGAGGAATATCAAATGTTATTCAACATTTTCAAGCAACTACGATATGTCAAACAGACCACATGATGCAAGCACGTTTAAATATAAGTTTCTATTTCTGTTTTAAAATAAAAAAGATCAGAAATATGAATCCAGAAAAGCAAAATCTCTTGCAGGTTTCGAAGCATATACAAACCCTGGCAAAGGAAAACACTGTTCACCGCCGCCATCTGCTTCCTGGCGCTGAGGAAACTTTACTAACGGCAACGGTTTCTTACATTATAAAACCCACTAATTAGTTTTGTTGTAATAAGAAAAATAACCTTTGCATGGGAGGCAGAGAGCCAGCTCGCTTTTTCTCTTGTTATTGGCCGCACCTTGCAGTACAAGGCCTGTAACATTCCACGTAAAGTTAACCTCTGCGCGCTCTTCCAGCAGAGCACTTCATTATCCTGTTGACTCTGCCGTGCTACTCACAAACGTGAGAGCATCCTCCAGGAAACCTCCGAGGTATTTGGCTTAGCAACTCCTCAAAGAACACCGGGTTCAGAGTCAGGAGACCTGGACTCCAGAGCGCATCATGAGAAGTCTGGGCTTGTTAACCTCACTGGAAGGCAGCGCCACAAATTAACTTGAGATTTCCCTTAAAATTCTTAAATTCTTTGAGTCCAAATAATTTCTTTCTTACAAATTTTATGTCCCAAGAAACTAGAGATTGCAAAAGAATAAATGGAGCATGCAATATCTCTCTGACAAGCCTGAAATAACTGAAGTGTCATTAACACACTAAATGTTTTTTATTATTATTATTTAGTTTCCTATTTGTTTTTTAAAGAGAGAGAAAGAGAAAGAAAGGGTATAGATTTTGGTCCGTAGGGAGGTGGGAAGAATCTGGGCGGAGCTGGGGGAGGTGAATCATAATCAGAATATATTAATATGAAAGAAAATCTATTTTCAATAATAAACAAAAACATAATAACAGAAATTAAAAAAAATCACAGTGAATAAAAACACAAAACTGCAATTCTATTGTGTATCAAAATCTCTCTTGTTACCAACATTTTGGACAAGTAGAGATTTTCTACTTGTATTTTAAAGATGTAAACAGGTAAGCAAGCTGTTTACATCATAAAAACGAATGTTACTCACTATTTTACAATCAAGGAAATGAAAACTCTATGAAAATGTCTTGGAATATACTCAGATAACTGACATAACACTCCAGCTGGGCCTTCATGAGCACTCACTGGGTGACATGCCTATTGTGAGCACTGCGGATCGGGCATTCCACAAAGGCCTCCCTGCTCTTGGCCAGAATCCCACCTTTGAAGAACTGGTTCACCTACTTCCAACAGGGGACCAGGGAGTACCAGGGGAGAAGGGGAATACAACTGGAGGGAGGGTGCAACCAAGGGGTATGACGGTGGGGGACACCAGGGAGGAGAGGGGGCACAGCGCCAGGGGAAAGGGTCATAGAACTAGAGCGGGCAGCTAACAACCAGGGAGAGGGCAGACGGTATGGGGCAGGGTGGCATCGGGATGGGGGCAGCATCAGGGGAGGGGGCAGCATCAGGGGAGAGGGCAGCATGGGGGGCAGCATCAGGGGAGGGGGCAGCGTCAGGGGAGGGGGCAGCATCAGGGGAGGGGGCAGCATGGGGGGAGCATCAGGGGAGGAGGGCAGGATCAGGGGAGGGGGCAGCATCAGGGGAGGGGGCAGCATGGGGGGAGCATCAGGGGAGGGGGCAGCATGGGGGCAGCATCAGGGGAGGAGGGCAGCATGGGGGGAGCATCAGGGGAGGAGGGCAGCATGGGGGGCAGCAATCAGGGGAGGAGGGCAGCATCAGGGGAGGGGGCAGCATCAGGGGAGGGGGCAGCATGGGGGGAGCATCAGAAGAGGAGGGCAGCATCAGGGGAGGGGGCAGGATGGGGGACAGCATCAGGGGAGGAAGTAGGACTGGGGAGGGGGCAGCTCTGGAGGTGGCAGTGGTAATAGTACCACTTAGGTGGAAAGTGCGCAGATCTGGTGCTCATCACATTTCACTCATTCCATGTAGAAATAAAATAGGTGAAAATATTTTCTAAAAAAACGAAAATGGGCATCCCTTTGCTCAAATCAACCCTCTGCCCTTAATGAACAAGTTTATTGGCTCAAAACCAAACCTCCCCTCTTGCATCTCCTTGATTTGGTTTTCTGAAGGTTCAGCTTAGCTGAATTTAAAACCCGCACTGTACTATACTACAGGCTAATCTATAGTGAACTCAAAAGCCCCTCAGTTTGGGGAATGAGAGACACCTGCCAGGTTTCACGGACCCACTGGTATTGCAAAAATAGCCATGGGACTGTCATCTCCTGGACAGCAATGGTATGTGACATGATCACTCATCTCAAGGACACTGTCCATTGGGTTTGCCAACTCTGATTTGACATTAAAATGTATTTGTTAAAACTTTTAACACTTTACTCCATAGCTTTCGGTCAAGCATTTGAATGGATCTTGGTGGATTTGCACAGGTCAGTGTTTGCTTTCACATTCTTGGGCACAGAAAGTGGTTCCATTCCTTCCTAGTACCTGACAGTCACGTTAACACAGCACAGATATCTGTTCTGAATCTCAAGGATTATCCAGCTCAGAAGAGGAGACTCTTGGCAGAATTAATCACTCCTTCTCCTGGCCCTGCACCTTGCTGACTGAGGTGGACCTCTGCTCCTGCTTCATTTCTCACTGCCTGTAATTCCCATCTGTCTTACCAACAAGGTATGAGCCCCAGAGGGCACCGGCTCCTGCTCACCCACACAAGCACTTCCACACACAGTACAAGTAACTGGGAGTGGGTGTGGGGGCTGGAACTGAGGAACAGGGAAGGGAGGGGCCAGTCTGGGCAAGATGATGAAGCCACCCTGAGACGGCTCACAGGCTTTTCTGTCTCCTAGGAGAAACAAATTCCAGCTAGAAAAAAAAAAAAAAAAAAAAAAAGCTACATTTCCCGGTAAGACTAAAATTCCTCAAATGGCTATATACAATAGTTTCCCCTCTACCAGAGCTGGGCACTGTATTAGTTAACATGCACAATTATCCTACTTGATAATGTGATATTTCAAACACAATCCCACAAAAATAGGATTGACTCAGACAATTCTTGACAAATCTCTAGGATACGAGTCCTCAAAAGCATTTTCTGCTCCTGGAGCCGAAGAGTAGTAAAGTTTGGACAAGCACGGCTCACTGTGGGTCCTCTTAGCTCTCTACAGGAAACTGCCCGAGTACGTGATGCGAGGTATCTATTTATGGTGTCACATCATCACAGAAGCCTTTCCATGTATGTCAGGGATCCAGGACATACTAGTAGCCGGGCAGAAGTGCCATCGCTGTGTGGACTAGATGTCAACTGGGCTGCGGAGATCATCAACCAAAACCAGTACGTGGAAGTCCTGTAGACAAGCCCAAAGCACGCGAAAAGTTTGTTTTCCTCTTTCCTTCTCCCGTCCACTTAATAACATGGCTCTGGGAATTGTGCTGCCGATGTAGCCAGGCTAGTGACAAGTAGGTGTGGAGCCCATTTGCCATGCCCTAGGCACTTAGCTGAACTGCTTTAATCCTTAGTCTGAGGTAGGCACAATCTCAAACACTTTTAAATTCTGTTTTTGGAAACCTGACTAGACGTTAAAAAAAATGTCATTTTCAAAATTAACTGAAAGTTCTGAAAATGGCTATTTTTATATATCTTCATTTTATATAATGCTATTTGATAAAAGACTGCATTTATATTTTCATGAAGTAATATGATTTTTAAGATGTTAAAATAACAAACACTTACAAAGCAGGTTAATAAACATATAAGATGATTAATTACCAATAAAAATTAAGGAAATAATATTTAGAGTTATGCAATGAGAGGGAGAGAAACTGAGAAAAATAAGTGTGAACAGACATGATCTGTGAACACTGGCATGCATGCATTCCTACGGACATTGGTCTACAATGTATTCATCATCAGATTCCTGTCTCAGTCCCTAAGTTACTTTTATATGTCATCTTTTCTGGGTAACTGAGGTAAAAACTAGCTGAAAAACTTGGTTTCCTTCTGACAAAGGAAAGAAACTGATTTGAAAAATAAAAATAAAAAGCAATTATTTACAAATTTAAAATAGGCTCCAAATAAAATAATTGAGGACTGGGGAGATGTTTCTTCAATGACAAAGAGCTCAGCACACAAGCTTGAGGACCTGAGTTCTGGTCCCCAGTACCCAGCTAAAAAGCTGGATATGGCAGTGCATGCCTGTAATTCTAGCACTGTCTAGGCAGAGACAGGTGACTTCCTAGAGCTCACTGGCCAGCCAGTCTTGCAGAATCAGTGAACTGCAGGTTTAGGGAATGACTGAAAAAGAAAAAAACCTACAGTAGAGAGTGATATAGAAAGACATGTGACTTTTCGAGACAGGGTTTCTCTGTGTAGCTTTGCACCTTTCCTGGGACTCACTCGGTAGCCCAGGCTGGCCTCGAACTCACAGAGATCCGCCTGGCTCTGCCTCCCGTGTGCTGGGATTAAAGGCGTGCGCCACCACCGCCCGGCAAAAAAAAAAAAAAAACTTTAAGCTGGGCGGTGGTGGCACACGCCTTTAATCCCAGCACTCGGGAGGCAGAGCCAGGCGGATCTCCAAAGCGAGTTCCAGGACAGGCACTAAAGCTACACAGAGAAACCCTGTCTCGAAAAACCAAAAAAAAAAAAAAAAAAAAAAAAAAAGACATGTGACATGGGCCACTGACCTCCACATGCACCTGCATAAAAATGCACATGCACTAACATACACATGCATGAGCACAAACAGAGAGCACACATACACATGCAACACACTGACACACACATGAACACCCGTACATGCAAAACTAGCTGCCTTCCATTATAACACTTGAACGCAGTTCTGAGATGGAGAAGTTTCTATTGACTTGGCATGTGTGAAGAATGATGGCACCCTGTCCTGAAGCTGACCTGCAGGCCAGCACCAAGGCATATGAAGTCACATCTCATAAACTGCAACTACTCCAACATGCCTTTCTCTCTTTAGGGAAAATGGTAGGTCTATGTTGAGAGAATCCTCGCCTTCTGCTTTAAACAGCATGGCACTTAGGGATTGGTGGTATGCTAGCTTTATATGGAGCTCACTTCCTCCTGGTTCCATGTCCTGAGGGTAGGATAATTAGCCATATCAGCTGATTTGAGAAACTCCAAATTCAAAATCAACATCAGCAAGATGGATGGGGAAAGTGGGACCATCGGTCCCAAAGGACGGTGAGACCAGCAGAAGCCGTTCTAGGTGCTGCTGGAGATCTTTGCTGACAATGGAGAACAGCACACTACACATTTCAGAGGGCAAGAAGAAAGAATTTTTGTAAGTTTTCACCAAAAGAAATAATACATGTTTGAGGAGATGGTAGGTTTAATTTGACTTTTATACAATGTACTCATGTCTTTTAAGCATTGGTGTGGGTTTTATGCATTACGTACATTTCAAAAATATTTTTACAAACCAACTCCTGGGGCTGAGGAGATGACTTAGTGGATAAAACGCTTGCCACACAGCATGATACCAGAAGTTCAGATCCTCAGCACTCACATGTGATGAGGGGACAGTGTAGTGACCCACTTGTAATCCCAGCACTTGGAAGGTGGAGACAGGGGATCCCTGGAGCAAATTCTAGGTTTAGTGTGAGACCCTGCACTAAATTAATAAATAAATTAATAAATTAAATAGGAAATGGCTGAGGAAGATTCTTCATGTCAATCTCTGGCTTCCACATGCAGGCACATGTTCCCACCCTATATGAATGCACACATGCATACCATGCATACAATTAAATAAATATAAAGCATCCTACCAAATATCCGTGTTACCCAGAAAAGAGACACAGCTTTTATTTTTGGCTACAGAGACGCCATGACAGAAGGATGGGTGCCTAGTAACCTATATGAGGTGCCAGGAAAGGGAGGTGTCTTTCCTTTACCCCAATCAGGTTCTTAAGTGAGTACAGAGCAAACCTTTCTGCCTAAACCCACACCTGAGTTGGGGTTAGGGTGGGGTGTCTATTTTCATGATGTAACTCCTAAATGCTCTGTGTTTTTCACCATGGCATACCATTAATGTGACCATATTACAAATGGTTTACTCATTACCATAAGACATGCGCCCTTGGTTTGTTTCCTTTATTATAAGTGTGGTTTTATCTTTCTAAATTTGGATATCTACCCCATTTTAGAAGGCCAGGAGAATGTAGCGCATCATACAAACAGATTTCAGGCAAATCTGATACGTGTGCTTGATCATCTCTCATGGTTGTATACCAAAAGAATCACTGGCTGTTGAAGATGAAATATTGTTGCCATGCTGGAACACTGAGGCCTCATTTCCAATGATTCCAAGCCAGGAACACAGTGCTGACACTGCAGTCACTGTGGTCTTGGAAAGACTGTGGGAAATGTCAAATGCATGGTCCTGGGGGTGATTGGTGGATGGGTTTGTGGTGTGTATGGTGTTTTGTTTTGTTGTGTTTTGTGTGCGCTTTTCTTTTCTCTTTCAGCCTCTGACAGAAACAGTGCTCTACCAACTTTCTGGCGACCTCCCAGGAAAACAGAAGGAAGCTGTATCCTGTACGTCCCCTGGGATCCAATGAAATACACAGCCCCTGGGCTTCTTTCAATTTGGACTTTCAGATTGCTAAGCCAGTATAAAGGGGTCCTAGCTGTCACAAGCATCACATGGCTGGGGTCACCTGCTGCTCGGGGTTTCTCATGCCAGTTGTTGACATAATAAGCACCCCTTACTCTTTAATTACAATTCACAGTGTGCAAACTATTCAATCTGTTTTAAGGCAGACTGTCTTTTAAATCAACACTAAAATTCTATTACTAATATAGCAATGAAATGAAGCAGAGCACAGGTGTGTCCAGGAGGGCTCGCTGCAGATTCTGCCTTTGGGCAGCATCTCCCCAATATAAAGATGGTGTTGCTGCCCTTACTCTGGGTGATGGTACTTTTACTCTGAAGTCTGTACTTGAAAAGTCTGATGAATCTGCTATACAAATACTGCACAAGATGCTTCCCCTGTTCTTTTATATTTGTATAACTATTATCTTTGCTACCTGGGGGTCTTAGCTACTCTATGTAAAACAGTTTTCATCCAACAGGACTACTGGATTGTGGCAGAATGGGGAATTTCTACTCCCTCCAACCCTCCAGCCTCTCCTTAAACCCAGGGAAGTGCTAGTGATGTTTAACAAAAGTTTAACTAGAGTTGTGTCAACACTCTATCATTTACTGGATCCTTGTATTTTGCTAACTACAGACCAGTGTAAGCTATATTATTGCAATCAAAACATGAAAGGTCATTTTAAAACAGAGCTCATTTAAAATAATATGACAATACAGGGAGCTGTTTAGAAAGTGCCAACACATAATTACAGGCTACAGTTTTCTCCAAAAACAACAGTGGAAATTAGCTCTAATTCTATCACAAAGAAAACTCCTATGAACTTAGGTGGGCTAACCTTTCAGTGAACTGTCCCAGTACTCTGGGAATTGTGATTTCATTTCCAGTGCCTCAAATGACATAAGAGGGAGCACATGAAATAAACCGTGCAAAGTATGGTTGTGTTTAAAGTTGTATTCAAATGGCTTAGGCTTACTTACTCTTCCAGGATGCCTCACTCTAAAATGTCACTAGCAACACTGACAAAATGAACCATCCAGCAAAGGAGAATCTGAAACTCAAAAATAGCTATGCAGTTTTTTTTCCAAAAGAAGAATAACGTCTATCTTTGCTTTAATGAAGGATGTATGAGAATACCAAACGCCACTGAATCAGACCAAGTCAGCCAACAATTACTGGAGCTTCAGTAAGGGTAAGTGGTAGATAGCAGTATAAACAACCACCAGCACCATAGGGCTTGTTTTGTTAGGGTGTGATAGCCCAGCACCATGAGCAGGCACACCTTACACTTACTTGCCTTTTAAAAACAGTGTTTCTTTAGGTAAACATTTAGATCTTGCTGCTGGATTCTGTCTTCATGCAGACAGACTGAGCCACTTTATTCCTTATTATTTGAACTGTTTTAGTCTTCATATAGCTCCCTGCCATCCCCTCCAAGCCACTTGCCCTCTCTCCTTCCTTCCTTCCTTCCTTCCTTCCTTCCTTCCTTCCTTCCTTCCTTCCTTCCTTCTTTCTTTCTTTCTTTCTTTCTTTCTTTCTTTCTTTTTTTGACATAAAGTTTCTCTGTGTAGCTCTGGCTGTCCTGGAACTCATTCTGTAGACCAGGCTGGCCTCCCAATTGCTGGGATTAAAGGCGTGCACCACCACTGCTCAGCTTGCCCACTAGTTTCGTAACACTCCCCATTTGTTGTCTCAGCTGTCCTCAGCAGTCAAGAGGGCCATGAGAAGCTCAAGTCCACCATCACATCAGCAATAAGCCACTCCTAGCCTCTGACGTGTGCTCTAGTTTTGGTTCAATAACTTGTATCATGTTCTCTAACAGGTATGGTCCACCTTGAGTGTGAGCTCCTATACCTATGTTTGGGACAATCTCCAGTCTCATTTGGAAGCAGACACTGATGTGACTTTCTCCAGCTGCTTCGCTGACCCTGGAATCCATACCATCATCTACAGCACTATGACATGCTGGCTGACTTCACTGATGGTAACTGCCTATGCTATTGTAACTTGCTCAGCTACTCTTAATTTCTCGATTCTACCCAACTTTGGGGGCATTCACCTTCTTCCAGTAAGGCATCCACATTGTACATTGCACCATGGGGCTTGCAATAAATGTCTTCACACAAACCACATGGAACCTCTTTTGACTGAACTTTATGGAACCCCAAATCAGATTTAACCAACAATCAACCACAGTTGGTAATTTCAGATCTTGGCATTTACAGATCTCATGCCCTTGGATATGAACTCCATCGGCCACCTCTCTTTTTCCTCCCCCAGCAGGAAGGGAACAAAAAACCCTCTTAGCACTCTGAAAAGGATGTGTATAACGAGTGGAAGGGAAGCTTTGGTCAGTACTGTGGAAAGCAGCAGACACCTGTCTATCGAAACCCCGAATAAATATGAATTCTTTTAAGATGAAACCTGTACACACTTTAGCTTTGCGCACATGGACAGTTTATGCAGTGAAAAGACCCAAATTTAGGAAGACTTCCTAGTTGCAGGTCTATGGCATCTCTCTGACACAACTCATGCTCATAGGGAATCATATAACATTTCCAGTTTCATTCATTTAAAATAGAGGTCAAATTTAAAAGTACTTTAAAAATAAGCTAGACTCACTTGTATTTTTTTAATGAATTTCTCTGTCTTTTATAGCTCTCTGACCCATGTTTGATCTGACAGAAACTTTATAACTTACCTTTACTGCCTTTCCCAGAACACTGGCTTATTTCATATGAACTGAACTTTTTCTCCACTTTGAACTTGAATGCCATTAGTTCTGAGAGTAAGACAACCGACTTTAAGCACACAAACATAGAAAAGCAGCAGTCCTAGGGCATCTAGCAAGTATTCATTTATCCTGCAAGATGGCTCATACTGCTTCTACTATAAGAATCTCTCCAAAGAAAATATCATCCCTACACTCAGTGAGTGGGTAAGATGAGAAGGAATTGGTGTTGAATGCATGATGCTTGACATAGGGTTCAATGTTGACCAAAAAAAAAAAATATTTTCTGGGATTCTGTTATACCTCCAACTTCTATTAGTGTAAGAAATAATTTAAAATTACAAGAACTTCATATTGAAATCGTACTTAGCAACTGAGTTGGAACTTCTATCCACATGAATAGAAAACTTAATAGTTAAATTGATCCTAACACGTTTTTAAAAGTAAGAAAAGTAATTAGGCAGATAAGCTCTTGCTGCAGCATTTTCTATTTTATTATCTGCTTATATTTTTTGTTAATTTTTATAATTATCAGAATATCATTACTTCTATTCTCACTTAAATTTGAATTATTTTATTGAAAAATTAATTCTCATTCTATTGTCACCTAATTTTAGAATTAAATCAATCACGTAAATAACACTGTCATAGTTTTTAGTCTTCCAAGATTTTGGGGTTACTGTAATTATCATTTTTCATGTCATCATACTTATGATAAATCTTTTAGCACCAAAAAGCCTTACTCTCAGCCCTTTGCTTATTATCAGTATTTATGATCAACTAAACGAAAATCTAACTGTGCGAATATGAAGATGGCGGCAGGACAGGAACACCCTGAAGTTACTGGCAGCCTCAAAGTCACAGCCATGGTCAACACTGTGAGCTGACTGACTTTGCACACACAGCTTGCCCAGAGACTTCTGCCAAATAAATATTTATCGTCCTTATTTTAGATGGAAAAAAATCGAGACAGAACTAAAGTATGGAATTCCTAAACTTTCGTTTCCCTACTTCAGCGAGATTCCCTCCCTTTCTCCGTGTGTGAGTGTGTGTGTGTGTGTGTATGTGTGTGTGTGTGTGTGTGTGTGTGTGTGTGTGTATTTAAACTAGAAGTCACAGACTTTCCCTTTTTAGTGAAGTTTTATTTGTACACAACATGTTCATGTAGGTTTTCACACACATGCATACACATGCACTTTAGCTAAATCAATGCAAAAGAAAGTCAAGCCAGGGAGACGTTACTAAAAGAGGCCTTTGAAGCAAAGAGCAATGATGTGTGAAAGATATCCCACAAAAGTTTACTTAAACAAAGAGCAAGCACAGAGGGATGAACGAAAGTGAAAATGAAGGAATGAAAGCTCTCCATCTCCCTTTGTGCACACAGAGTTCTCATACATAGAAGAAAAAGACCTTTGGGGTTTATGGAATACCACAAATGAAATAAATTCAATGTAGTTGAAGTTGGAAGGGCCCAAGCTGATTTTCTATTGTGTTAGTTAAATCCAGTGATGTTATCCTATAAGGGCTTTAATAGTAAGTCTAATTCTTTACAAAGAATAACTTTTACGCTAAGATTTAACAAATACTTCATATTTTTTAATGACATACTATAAAACCCAAGTCTTTGACTTGCTGTTAGAAGAAAGACATAGAGTGTGTTTCAGGGTCTAAAGTACATTTTAACACGCACCAAGTCAGCTGCTGGCTTTCTTGCAGTGTGGATTTTGGTCTAGAACCTTAATAAAAAATGGACATTTCAGCCCATCACACAGAACTTTACGTTCATGCCCTTTACCCTCCAGATCATCTATAGCTGGCATGGTATTGGTAGACACATCCCCCTTTTAGATAAACAAAAGGCTAGACATAAATTGACCTTGAGAGCAGAACTCGGGTGGTCAAAAAGCTGTTAAGAAAGGTAGAGCTGATCCTCTAATCTGAAGTTAAAAATACTTTGTCTGCTTGCATTTAAGCAGACATTCTTCTTAGAGTCTTCCCCAGTCTCCATGCCCATAGAAGGCATTACTGCCTTTGCATATAAATGGAGGCACAGTTCTAGCACTTACATTATTACAAATATTGAAAATGGCGCAGAAGCTTTTAGCAATGTACTCTTTGTCTTGTTTCCAAAGAAGCAATCCAATTAAAATGATTATTTTCAGCACAGAGGAACCATACCTTGTACTCAGCACTTCTTACAAGAACTGTGGAAAATAGGTTTGAAAACTTCCATATGTTTTCTGTGTACTTGAACTAACCAAGCATAATCTACAAATATTTTCCTAGAAAAAGAATTGTGCATTGTTTCTGCCTCGTGCGGTAAGAACCCATCCATGATGATTCCAGTCTCCACCATGTTTTACTCCTTGAGCTCACTATTTAACTCGTGTATCTTGTGTGTTCAAACTTGTCAAAAGGACATGGTAATGAATGTTATTCATTTCTTTATTTATTCCTTCCACCTCTCTAGTCACAACTCTGCTGTCCAATAATAAATGCCCATGCTAATCACAGAGGACAACTTAATAAATGGATTGGCTGGGTTAATTTTCTTAGAGTATTTCTTTGCTTGTCCCATCTATAGCATTTGGTCAGTAAACCTTCAGGTCTCTAGAGATATTCTCCTTTTGAAACTAATTTCTTATTATGTGTATTAAATATGTATTATTAGAGCACTCTATTTCTTACTTTATCATGTTCTTAGGTTTTAAAAGTTTTCTTCCCTTAATTACATGTATTTAATTTTTGAGGACGTTTTCTCCATCAACAAATATGCACTAAGCATCCTTTATAAATTGTGTTTTGAGTTTATAAGTAATACTAATAATATTGTAAAGTAAAGGCCTATTCTATTTCTCCAGGGTTGTAACATAGATTGATGCCTCCCTTGTAAGGTATTTGCATGGCTCACCAAACAACTCTGCTTTGTTCATGTTACTCAAATAAATAATTAAAATGATAAATAGTTGTATGGGTTGAATACTTAGGAGTGAGAATCAATTAAAACTAAATTGTAGATATGGGCTTCCAATAATATGTCACTTCGGGAATCATGAGAGTCTGCCTTTCTGTTTGTAAAATCACGAAGGTCAGGCTAGAGCTTAACGTGATTCCTCCATGAGCATTCAGAAGTGAATGTATGCAAAGGTGTGGGAAAGCAGAAGACTAGTTAACTCACTTACAAATATCTACATAATTAAGGGCTTTAAAAGTTTTTCTTTTTCTAGTACCGGAAATGATTGTTGAATATTTAGAGCAGACAGACTTGGTTAAGTTAGATCTGCCGTATGGCTATCTTGTCCACCAGAAAGCCTCCTGATTAGTTTTAAAGAGATGTGTAAGTCAGCTTCACTAATGATCTCGGAGCCCTCCTACGTTACCTGGCCACAGCAGCAGTAGCACTGAGGCCAGCAGCCAGCGCAGAGCTGGAGGAAGACAGTGCTGCTAGAGGGACAAAGGCTTCTAAGAGCAACTGGTTTTATTTAACTTGGGTTTGTGAGCCAAGTCAAGGTTGGGGGTTGCATCAAGAAATCTGGGCACGAAGTTTCCAGAACTTATCTACCCAAGCCTTTTAGTATAAAGCACTATCATGTGTTACTGTACGCACAGGTCACAATTGTTCTCATAGACTTGGAACATTTTACTTCACTTCCTCTGCCTGCACCATGCACTAGTAACTATAGTATGCGGGGAAGGAGAATTCGGTGAGGTCAGGGCTTTAATTAATTTATTTATTGCCTATCTCTACTTCAGAGACTTGGTAACTATGGCTGAATAGACTAATGTTTGCTCATCACATTGCATACATCCAAGAAAAACTTCAGGGTCCTGAAACAGTTCATTGAAGGTTCAGAAATAATGTTAACAGATAACATTTTCCCTCAAATAAGAAAGTTCAAGACCAAAAAACAATAAAGGAGATCATGAGGGTACTTACTCATTCTCTCACTTAATGGACATCAGAACATTTCAGAACAATCTCTACCTGTGAAATGAAAACTCCCTTTGCAAGCTAAACCAACTGCCCAGCTGTGACACCATAATGACTTGAAAGAATTCAGTGGTCATAGCGAACTCATCCTAGAGGTTATGACACAGCAGTCGTGACCAGATGTCAGTGCCAGCCCAAGGGCATTTTGTCCCCGCCCCTCACCCAGGATGCTTCTTTCTTCTCTGACCCCTTAAGGGTGATACCAAAACCAGTTACACTCTGCCCCTCATGTACTGTGCCAGACAGGATGCTATAATACCTTTCAGGAGTCTGTATGGCATTAGCCAGAACTCAGACAGTAGCTGTAGTAAGCTGTACCTGCAACAGCCCGATCCTCAGGTGAGGGAGGCTTCAGGTCCTAAGTACACCACAGATGCTGTTTGCTGAACTCAGACTGAGTAGGATGCACGCACACATTGTAACAGCCCATTCCCTCAGAGTGCCAACTAGTATCCAGACACAGGACACTCAAGTGGATGAAGTGCACATTTCACCAGTGTCAGCTCAGGACTGTGGCCACCTGGAGATATTTTAGTGTCAGGTAAGTGATGAACTTTAGGTATGGCAATGACATTCTTTCATTGAGGACCTGAAACTTTGGTAATCTTGATGACAGGGTCTCCTCAGTGTCCAGGGATGGATGAACAGACAGACAGTATATAAGAACCAATCAATCCTTACAGAATGTAGCCAGAGCAACACAAAGAGTCAAAACAGTAAAGTGGATAAGAGACTGAAAATTTCTCATTTTAGTTAACTACCAATATTTACAAGAAGTGGGATTTCAGGATTCCTGAGCATTTAACATACTAGTCTATGAAAAAAAATCACACAAAATGTTTAGTCTTACAATAAAATGACTGCTATAAAAGCATACCATGCCTACACATGAAGAACTGCAGAGGGATTGATGAGTTGGTCCTCATGAAGACTTTATGCCCTCTGCAACTTCTCATTATAGTGATCTCATTACAGTATGGAAGTCAGACTTGCGATTCATATTGTATCTTGCTTAGACTTGTCACTCATGTTCAAAAGGACTATAATGAGCAATGACATGGAGACAGTTGCTTCCAGAGTTTTAGTTGGGGAGAATCTGAGAAGTCACTGTAGTTTTATCCTTTCAACATTCTCAAGGGGAAGCTAGTAACTCCAAAAGGTTAATAAATTTGTATCTGAAGCCAGATGATTTACCTGAATGGCAACTCTGTTTCTCTTTTTGCCTATACAGACTAACAGTACCTAGTTTCCATCAACTCACAGGGTCAAAATAATGATGTAGCAAGTATGGCAGAAGGTTCAGTATGAATTAAGATAGCATTACTATTTCCAGATAATGTTGGCCAGGACACCCACTATTAAAGCAAAGCCACAACCTTTCCTACCACAATATTTATGTCTTGCTGAATATTAATACTTTCAAAGGATTCCAATTCCTCTTCTTAAGCAGAATGTGTTAGATGCACATAAAGAATAACTATAATTCAATACTTAGTATTTATTGTTCATACCTTCCAAAATAAAGCAACTCACTTCCAAACGCAGGTTCTGACTTTAAATTGTGAACACATAAAGCATCTGCTAGAAAACCTTTTTAATTAGCTGCACTGGGTTTAGTTATTTTGGTTCTTCAGGGTACACACAAGGTTTACAGGACTTCACTTCGTTTATAGGGTTCACACAAGGCTCAAGTGGACCTGGAGTTTTTTACACAGCTTGGGCCTTAACTAGGGAGTGAGTGCTTTATAGATCATTCAAAAGAATTTCTGTCTTGGAATCTTGCCGCACTCCTAAAGAGAACTTAGAATATTTAAGTTCCAAATGAATTTATACCTTAGAGTGGAATTAGGTTATTAATGACTGTTTCTATCTTCTTACTGTTTGTAAGTGAAAATCATAAAGTAGATACATGCAGAGGAGAATCTGACCATCTAAAGTTTTAGGATACAAAAAAAAAAAAAAGAAATTAAAACTGTAATTAAACTCCTTGATATTTACAGAATAGTTTACAAAAGTATTTCCTTGCATCATCTGACTTCTTTGAAAGATGATATCTGACCTATATGATGTGATCATATCAGCATTTATCTCAATATTTTCTCATACTCTTCACCTTTGTAATTACATTTTGTAGCTGAAATATTTATGAGAATAATAACCCATTTTTAGCAGCACTCATTTTGCAAACAAAGTGTTAAATAAAGCTATCTTTACAGTGTTCCCCCTGAAGAACAAAAGCTTGGACCATAATAAATGGAAAATATTTTGGTGCCTACAGTTAAGACTTTGAACTTTGAAATTTTTATTTTATTTTTATGGAAATGTTTTCAGGGGATGTTATAATGAAGTTTTACTGTGTGTACCATGTTTAAAGATTTAACACAATGAATGGATACTTAGAAAGCAAAAACTACATCCTCCATTTAAAATCATATACATGGTTTATTAGACTTTAGAATGGTGTTCCAACTACAGTTAAGGAAAAAAAAAAACAAAATATCTGGGTTCAGGGTCCTCAAAGACCCAGCTGTGCTTCCCCATGTTAGCGTGTGGGCCACCATTTTTATCACTTAGCCATATACAATATGAGCTGCAAAAAATCAGCAAGTAAACATTTAGCCCAGTGCATTTCAACTACTAAAATACTGAATAAAGGAAATGTTTAAGTCTCTAATAGATTTCAGTCAGCACATCAGCAACTCATATCTCTTAGTCTACTTCTGAGTAACAATTTAAATCTAGACAGGTAGAAATAAATGTTGGGATTAATCTGTGAAATCTATTAGGCATGTGTAGAAAATACTTACATGAAGCCAAACATTACGGCACTTGAAAGGAGGGGATGGGGCTCTTTTGTTTGAGGAGAATTTCAAGATTTGGGCCTTTAGCCAGAACTCATGAATAATCGAGAGGCTTTAAACAATTATGAAAACCACTAAAATACTGTCATATTATTTGAATGCCACTTAAAGAAAACAATAGGAATACTCCTGAGAATTCCTGACCCAAATCCAGGTGACTACAGAGGACTTGATTATCAAATCCATTATTTAATCTGCAATTTATAACTGCATAACTAAGCCCACAAAGTCATTCGGGGTACACAACAGCAAAGCCTTCCACTTCGGTACACACTGGCACTGGGGACAGGGGAGCTAGTCTCTCTCACCTATCCTGGCAGACCCAGGCCTCTGGCTGTGAAGAAAACCACAGCGTGGGGAGGAAAGCCTCCAAAAGAATGAAAACAGAAAGTGTCTAAGGCCTTGGCAGAAGGACATTAAATAAAATAGAGAGTGGTGACTCATTTTGGCAGTGGATCCACCTCAACCCCTTCAAAGCCTTTGGCAAGAGTCCTCAGAGGAGACCCCAGCCTTTTGCCAAGCCACAAAACACCACAATTATTATCACAGCAGTCATCAACAAAACAGACTTTGTAAACTGACTTGTTGGCACATAGATTAAAGAAGCTATAAAAAGGAGTAACAGCTGTTTGGGTTGCCCTATACAGAGAGCTATATAGAAAGTAGATTTTATATCTCTATACATACTTGGATAGACACAGGCAGAAACATACCACATGTACCAATTATGCATGTGGGCTGTATGGAAAGGGACAAAACACTAAAAGCACAGCAACATCAGCTTTAAATACAAACAACCCTTTCAAATAAAAATCCTTATTTTGGAAGGGCTAATAGAGAAATACCCTGAAGAAAAGATTCTGTAATTTCACCAAAGTACAGACTATGAGAAAATGAATAAAGTTTCCCCTGAAAAGTTACTGTGCTTTTTACAGAAGTATGAATGCTGATGAATTCTTTGCCAATTTGTAAAAATAGGCCTTATTCTACCTCCATAAACATTACCCCGCTGGCATTTTATACTCTAAGATTTAGAATTATCTCATGCTCCAAGCAGTGTGAAAAAAATCCTACTTGCTTACATACTCATGGATGGAGATGTATGAAAAAAGAAAAATTGCATATTTAACTGTTTTATTCCCACTGCCACACAGTACTATTCACCCAAATATGAATTAAATATCAGCTAGTGTGTAATAGAAACAAACAAACAAAACACGAGCATTTTAATCAGCACTACATACTTGAAACTTAAAACTGTGTGATTTCTTATGATGGCTTGAACTTTTGATTTTTAATTTGAAAACAACAGTTTTATTTAGTGCTTTATGATGAAGTGACAGTACAATGGGTAAGAATTATCACAAAGAACTCCGGTGCACACGCGCGTGCGCGTTTGTGTGTGTGTGTGTGTGTGTGTGTGTGTGTGTATGCATGTGTGTGTGTGAGAGATAGACAGACAGACAGACAGACAGACAGACAGACAGACAGGGAGTGGTCAATGTGAATGGTGAATACGCCCATGTGTGCTCATGTGGAGGTCCTAGGAAGGTGTTGGGTACATTGTTCCTTGCCTTCCTGCCTTGAGACAGGCTCTGCCACTAAACCAGAAGGTTGCCACTTGGTTAGGCTGTTAGCCACAGAGTTCCCAGCATCTGCCCATCTCTGTCCCCTAATGCTGAGGTTACAGATACATACAACCATGCCTAGCTTTTGGGGGTGCCGGGGCTGGGGATCTGTATGCAGTTCCTCATGCTTGCACAGGAAACACTCTTAACCACTGAGACATCAACCTCCCCACCATCCCCCATCACCAAATGGGCTTAAAACTATTCAACAGTGTGATATCACAGAACAGTATAAATAGACCATATAAAAACATATTGAGAGATCTGCCTTGCAACTTTCAGACACGTTGCCAACCCGATGGCAGACACCTCCACAGCCCTCGCCTGAACTGGTACTCAAAGCATCTAAATGGGCACTAACATTCCTCATTGAAAGGTGCCCGAGTTCAAATCTCAGCATTGTTGGTGACATTTGGTTCCTCCTATTGAATGACTGTGTTTTTAATCAACAACTGCCTACTATGAGAGAAAAGACTAAAAATGGACAGATAGGAAGCTTCAATGACAACAAACAAGCTTGGCTAACTTGTGAGAGAAAAGTAGTTTCAAGGTATTGAAAGCCAGACTTCCTAGATGTCTTCTGAGTTACAGTGTACGGAGCCACAAACAGGCTCCATGATGAACCACCCCAAATCCAGAGTTCAAAAAGCTCACACTATGTAACTTCTACTTCTGTACTACTAACAGCAATACACCACCACCTGTCAGGATTGGGGCGTTTTTCAAAAGCTACCCGAATATCAACCAAACTGCTGTGCCAATTAAAAACTACCTTCAAGAATCCAGTCTCGGGCAGAACAAAAGCTAGCCCCTGGTGGCACTAAACACAGGCCCTTTTTACAGAATTAATTTACTATAGTTACTACTGGGAGAAGTTAATTCATCTGTATATGTTCCAAGTCTCGGAAAATTTTCAACAAGTTGTAGAAATATATTTGCTACTAGACGATCCTTCAAATCGCCGCATGCCCTGTATTTTCACCTTAGTTTAGGAGTCATTGTTTGTATCCTTGGCCAAAGTGCACAGTAGTAACAGCTGCACAGCTGAAACCAAAATTCTCTCCTCCAGGTTTCATGCTGTAAGTTCAAACTACTTTCCCCTAGTCTCGTTTTTCCAGCTTCTTCTGTCTACCTTGGAATCCAAGCACATTATGCAGCCAGCAGAATGAGCCACCGTGCCAGCAGTACCAGCCTGCTGCACCTATCCAAGAATTTTTAAAGCATCCAAGCACACACACTGTCTCCTGTGTAGCCTGGAGATCCCTATTGAGCTCATGCCAAGTGTCTGAAAAGTTGGACCCTGCATCCGGTATTTACACTAAGCTAAAATTCTAATCAGTACTAACAGCAGTATGTTTTAATTCACCCTATGATTTTATTTCAATCTGCTAAGCAGCACAACTGCCAGAATGCAATTGCTATAAACTTAAGTAAACAAATGCAAAACTAAAATAAATCTTAAACCTGTTGTATATAAAGTTTGTGCCACTTCACACAAGCAGTACAAAAAGGCACAGCCCAAAAGTCTTAGTCGATGTTTTTTGCTCTCACTTACAGAGCTCTTTGAAAGCATTGCCTTGTCTGGTCTCCCCGCGTCCCTTCTAAAGAATGATTTGGTACACAGTAGATCAGGGAGAGGAAACGGCCATGTTATTTTACAATGGTTTTTCACCTCAGTATCCCTTGAATCGTCTCCTGCCAAGCATGTGAAACAAGAAGTACACGGTGACTACTCGAATCTCTGGATGACACTGTAACCATTCGTGCCAAGGAATTGGTGCCAAGTCTTGCATCTTCGGGATCCCCCCCTTCCACCTTTCTTTCTGGGTGTTAGTTATATGGGGGAAGGGACTGGCGGAGGGGGAACCTGACCAACAGATTCTGAGAAGTTGGTCACTATTTTGAACCTGCTCAGTGTGCTTAGATTTTGGCAGCCATCTTACAGCTTGGCAACCATTTTGAGAATTTGTTTGGCAAGCTCTCAGAATTTGCTGACACTGTTTAAATAGAATGCTAGTCAAAAATAGTCCATGCTAACCAATACAATGTGATATCAGGTAAAATAACCTCCTATAAGCCTTGCCAACAAAACAATTTACATCTTCATTGAGGTAATGACATTCCAGATTCCTTAACTTAAATACACTGTGTAACGAAGCTGCATGTCCGAGTCCGTAAGCCTTGAGCAGACAAGCTGTTAAATGATACTGGAGGGTACCATGAGCAGCAGGAAAGTAAAGAAAGACAGAGATGGACCCCCCAAATCACAATTAATATCAAAATGTTCCAGAGTTTGTTCAAAGACATGAACTAGATTCTAGACAATGGCCACAGAATCTGTCAGACTGTGCCCCTGGTCTTATCTCATGAACCCAGGGAAAGTCTCCATCATGTACTACAAAACTTTCTTAAGGTAAGGAAATTACAGACAACACCCAACCCCCACCCCCATAATATAATTCTACGTAAAAATCATCCAAAAGGAAAAAAAGAAAAACGTATAGATGTTAGTATTTTCCAAATCCACCATGCTATCTTCTTCACTCTTTCACCTTACATTTTGACATATCCAATTCAATAAAGAATACATTGTCATTTAAAGCATTTCTTGAATGATAAAACCTAAAATACAAATAATAATTTTGCACTGTTGAGACCGACATCATTACAAGACCTATATAGTTTTCTAGAACATTGAAATGACAGTGAGTGAAATTTTACAACATATGGAAAAGGAAAATGACAATCCAATAATCTGAAAATATCTCTTTTCATACTGAAATAAATAACACTTTACGGCACGATTCAGTAACTTCCTTTTAATGTTATGAATATTTAATAATTCCATGTCAACATGGGGAAAAGCTTTATGATAAAAAAGACCATATTGTTCATACTTTGGGGGAAAAAAACAAACTAATCTTTTATTAGCCTACTATTATTGCCAAATCATAAGTATGATAATAAAGCCTAAAGAATTCTAAATTTTGTGATGTTCAAAGATAAAAGACTAGAGTTACTAAATAAAATGGCTGCGAATCTATTTAAACATCGGTGCCCCTTGGGGTACAGTGGACACCTGGCTTATCCTCTAGCTCCAACTGAGGCGCAATAGAAAGGTACTGAAAGGGGAGAAAGACACAGCATCAGCAATAGTGCTCACATTAGTGCAGGGCTCTTAAACCTGAAGCCTGAACCTATTTCAATTCAGGAAATATTTTAATTCATATAATACCATCCAAAGTGAAACAATTCATTAAATCATGCTCAGAACTGGAACATTACATAGGAAGACATTATGCTGAAATGGGTCAGCCTAACGTCGTTATGCTACTCAATGTCTCTCTGCTGAGTGACAGTATCTGCAGTGATATGACGTAAACCATGCTAGGATGGCTTGGAAAGCATTGATAAATTGCTCTATTGATCCTGTTCTGCTTCACTTACCATAATTATAGCACAGTAATGGAAGACATGAATGATAGATTTTCAGTACAGAGGAAAGCCCAGAGTTTGCCTGTTTCTTTATGAGATTATATCAAATCCTTTCAATTAATACAACATGATTGATATGTAACACTGAGGATGAGGCCTGATTCTAACGTTCTTTCTAAGGTATTGCTACTCAAATATTTAAGTTATTTCAAATAAGTGTACTTAGTATTTTAAAGTAATAGAATTTGTAGATGTTGTTCCTAATTTAAGGATTTATTTTTATTACTTTTAACTGTGTGTGTGTGTGTGTGTGTGTGTGTGTGTGTGTGTGTGTTTATGTGTGTGCACACTTAAGTACTGGTATGTTCATGTGAGTACAGGTGTCCCTAGAGGCCACAGGCATTTGACCCTCTTAGAGCTGAAGTTATACACAGTTGTTAGCTGTCCAACATGGGACGTGCTGGGAACCAAACTCTGGTCCTTTGCAAGAGCAATATGTACTCTTAACCATTAAATCACCTCTCCAGTTCCATGTTTCCTAATAATTTTATAAACCATTATTGTTACACTAAGAAATGTCTTTCAAACTTGAATAAACGTTACAAACACAATATTATCATCTTATCTTCACTGACCATACTATAATTATTTAAAGGAAAACTACAGTAAGGGGTATTAGGTATTATATTGAAGAGTAAAAAATAGAATAGAAGGATTCAGGCAACTAAAACAAGTTTTAGAAGAGAAAATAAGCAATTATTAATCCAGACAATAAAAGATTCCATAGAAAGAACTCAAAGGAAAATAGAAACTTAACAGACATATATAATGATTATTCCTTATTTCTAATTATCCAATATGCATAAAAGTCAGCATATAGTGTCAGAGAAAGCCAGATCCCCATTAAAACCACATAAGCACGGAGTGGTGTACCACCCTGATGCTGCCACTGTAGGAAATACAGTGTTTCCCCAAAAGGATACATTTAAATGCAATGTGTCATTCTTTGTCATGTGAAAGGAATGTGAGAAATTCCTAACTGCATCTGAACAACTCAGGGCAGGACTTGAATTGTTTTTCATTTCAAAATATTCACTAATGAAAAGATCTCATCTTATTTGCTTTTGCTGTTTAGAGAAAAATACATAAATATGGCAGGTTTTTACAAGAATAATCAACTGGCAGAAAAAGATTTCCTCAACAACTAAATGGTGTAAAAATTGATCTCTGCTTCCCTTCTTGGATGACAAAGGCTACCATGGGAATAAAATGTAACCCAGGAGGTCTGCGACAGCATCAAACCTTCCCTGGCACACAAAGTCTGAAGCCCAGACATTGAAGGTTTACAGCAGGAAAACGCAGCATGCAGGGAACGATTCAAATCCAGCTATCGACCACACCATTGATTTTGACTAGGGAAACCAAGAGGGGAAAAGCACCAGAAAAGATAGAATTTCCTCTTTCTTTTCGCTCCTCAACTTAGGGCTGCCAAACTTAGGTCTTCCCAGGCCTCAGCCCTGCGTCTTGCATTGCAGCTAGCCAGGATGTCTGCCTGAGATAATTCAAGCTGAAAGCGGACAGTTGGCAGTGGAAGCTGCTTCTCCAGGGACCTGCAGCACAACCTTGCATACACAGAACGTAGCTACTTGACAGAAGGGGACAGGAGGGGACATGTGACTGTCCAGGTGATATCTGACCACATTCCACTGAGAATTTAAAAAAAAAAAAAATGCTTGAGTCTACCACTTACAGAAAGTGAAGCTAATCGTCGCTGAAATGATTTCCCTGTGTCTCAGATGATACTCCCAAACTCCAATCCAATCACACACACACACAAAAGGCCCCACTAGTTTGTTAAGAGTTCACTTTTTAACCTTTCACATAAATTAACACAGAGAGGGTCAAAACCAAACTGATGAGAAACAAGGCAGACTGCTTGCTATAGCTCCTTGGGGTCTTAATCACATAATTTTGAATTGGTTGAGGATCATTTACTTGGATCATTATAATCATATCCTACAAGTATTCCACCATTTAATTTGTGAAACCCATGACCACAGAGCATGCACATAGAAAGAATTATTAGATACATTTATTTTATTGCTAAATTCAGAGATGGCTCCAAGCCATTTAAAAATAATAACAATAGTAATAATGATTAATAACAATGCACTTTCATTCTGACTCGGAACTCTCTTGAGGGGTTTTACCACTGCTCACTAATTAAGTCTCCTGCCTGCTTGCTAGGTATGTGAGTACTGTTAGTCCAATTTTACACCCGGGAAATCTGAGCACCACCAGTGGATCCCAGTCAATCAAGATCTTTAGGGCAGTTACAGGAAAAAAATAAGTGTACATGGAACTTACAGGATGCTTCACTATTTGAAAAGTTTATAAAATGTAGTGACCAAAAGAAAAAAATCATACAACTAATAAAAAAAACAAATATAATCTGACTTAATTTCTGGTCAAATTTTTTTTTTCTAAAAATAAATAATAGTCCTTTTTTCTAGTTCATATTTATCTGTTCTGCCCAAAAGAGGAAAAAGAGTTCATTAATTTTCTGAATTGACATTTTAATATAGTTAAGTACAATGTTTTACCCCCTATAGACACTAAAGTATTTATTGATCAGTCAACTGTCCAACTAATACTTATATTATCTTTCATTTAATAAAAGTATTGGAAACTTATAGTAAGTGCTTATCTGTAGAGCTGTGAGGAGGCTTTTTACTTCAGACCCTGCATGCGAGTCTGGGGTTTGATAACACAGACTAGAAATGGCCACATCACTGACGGCTTCAGGTTAAGGAATGTTTTGGTTTCATTCATTCATTCATTCAGCACTGTGGGGGAATGTCTGAGGGATGAAAATCCCCACCCCAGCTTAGACCGCTGTGGAGAAGTAAGCTTCTAGGTGAGTATTCATCGATTCCCTCAGGAATTATAGTCCATCTTATGCACCAAGATACAACACACAAGAGCAGTGTCAGTCATGCTGGCATACTGTAATCCGGATCCAGGAAGCTAAAGCAGACCACAGGTCTGAGGCCAGTGTGGGCTACCTAGGGAGGGAGGCCCTGTCCACAAACATACACATAAATAAAAATTGGATGAAGGAAACAGCAACGATAACAACAAAAATAACTTCCTTGTAGCCTCGGACAAGCCTTTTTCTCTTCTTTGCTTTCTTATGTTTTATCTCTCTACCTAGACATCCCTGTTGGTGGAGGTCATCATTTGGGGTTTGGGTGCAATGAAATGCACTTAGGGGAATCATATGGAAGAAGTAATGTAAAAATTAAAACAAACATCTGCCTTAAAGATGCAAAGCACAGTCATTTGTGCCATACACTGTGAGGTGAGGAAGCAGTACTCTCATCTAACTTCCGCTTTGTGCCTCTTAGGAAAGGAGCTCTCTCAGGTGACTGCCACCTTTGTCAGCTCTACATGGAAGGGGTTTTCACATGCTGACTCTCACCTAGAGAAACTGAGGTATCTTTGCCCTCTCTTCCTATTATTGTTTTTACGATGGATTTTTTTTAAAATGAAATGGTGAGTGTACCCTGAGTTGGATTTCAATTATCTCCTCATTACCAGATGGCTTTAATGTGCTCTGCATCCATGGTAGAATATACTAGCAGTCCCAATATTCCCTCATAAGGTGAAGGCTAAGGAAGGGAAGGAGGCTCAGGCACCATGCAAGGAGAGAACATCATTCCTACTGATCTGCAATCCTCACCATCAGGACTGGAATGTGGCTGTAAAGTACTTATCCGGCATGGATTGGACCTGGGTTCTATCCTCAGTACTGGAAAATGGAGCAATAACAGAGACAAAACATCACTGTCAGGCACAGCTCTGCAAAAGCAAGGACTGAAAACCAGAGCTGACCCAATCTTCCTTAAAAATCAATGATGTGCCCGTAGACTTTTTTTCCTAACTTTTTTTGTTGTTGTTATTGCTTGTAATCTTGTTCCTCTGCTTTTTCAACAAATGTGATTCTTCGTGTCCACCACTTCATATCAGCAACTGTACTTTCTTTCTTTAGAGTGGGGTCTTGAAAGGGGACTAATCAGGACCAAGACAGGACCTGCCCAGAGCAGTGCAAAGCCAGGGAACCAAAGCCAGACATCTATCTAATGTACGACTACCACAACTATTGCATTTTGAGAAAATAACTGACTCCTAACCACCTTTACAAACAAACAAAACATTAAAACACACTGTAGAAAACGTGTTTCTTTGTGCCTTTATAGTAAAAGCCTATCTGGAATGGCTGGGGTTAGTCTTGAGTTATTTGAGTTCTTGGCTCTCTGACCAGTAAAGCAACCTGACAAGACTGTGGGGACCCGACGGCCTCACAAACTGCTTAAACAAAAGGCGTGGACTTTTCTATTTTTGCCTTAAATACCCCATCTGCTGCTGAGGCTGCAGCTAGCCACTGGGCCTGTCTGAGGGATTAATTTCTTTTACATGGCACTATCTATAGGCTACTAAAGGCAAAGTGGCCTGGGAGGGAGAGAGACAAAGAGGAGGACAAGCATTCAACTCACAGAAGAGCTATTGGTGAGAGGCGGTGCTCACACACCCTCTGGATGCGGGGTGGGCCAGCACCAGGTGCGCAAAGCTGCAGGCAGGCTTTCAGGAGCATGGGAAAGGGAGGTCATCACTTTCCTCGCCCCCTGTCCAGACTGTTTTAAATGAGAAAGACAAGTTCGAAGACTATTGCACAGCTCTCTGTACACCCACCTATGGATTATCAGAGGAAATGATACATCATGCTAAGCAATGACTGAGACCAATTTAATGGGACTGCTTTGGGACTCCACTGCCTCATGCTTATTATGTAGATTCTAAAATCCCAATCACACAGGAATTCTCTCGGATGTCACCCTGGTATGACAGAGGAAGAAACTAAGGCTCGGAAAAGTGATTCCAAGAACTGGTTCCAGAGTATAAAGCCCACCATGTGAACTGCTTTAGTTCAATTCCAGATTCAAATATTCATTCTTCTGTTCAGATCGAGTACTCAGCACATCGCTTCTGTGGCTTTTCCGGTCTCTTTACATGACACTACACTAGAGTCCTCAAACACCTGCAGCATATGGGTACCAGGTGGCTTCTCCAACAGTATGTCATAAAAATGTCCAGTGCATGCTTGCTTCCCCCATCTCCTGTAAACTGGCTTTCTCAATACAGGTCTGTGATCCTGCCTCTGAGTTGTCTGGCACTCACAGGTATACTTTGATTCTCTTGCATTAGAGGTTTGAGAATTTGCTTCCTAAACAATTTCTTCCAAGTGATTTTCATGCACATGGTTGTTTGACAATAAGATGGGGGTCTTTCCTGGTCTGTCATCTCCAATATCCAATGACTAGCTTAAAAAGCCAGGGTTTTTCAATATCTATAGGAGGCAAGGAGGAAGGAGAAAACAAAAAACAAAAACAAAAAAACCATATTACAAAGGCACTGAATGTATGCCCTAGGAGCCTCGAACTTACTTCGAGAAGATGGTATGTGCTCAATTAAAAGTTTAGCAACAGAATTCAACAACAACCCAGAAACAGAAAGGTGGTTAGCTCCGTGGTAATGTGCCCACACAGCAAGTGCAATGTCCTGAGTTTAAACCCAGCACAGCAATGGAAAGAATCTGACGGATTTATGAGGAAAGGCAAGAATTTTGAAAAAAAATCAAATTCACAGTGACTTATGCACATGCCCACGAAGGGCTTGGGTGATGAGGCAAGCCACTAGTTTGGTTTTGAAAAGGAAAAAAAATGACATAAAAACTAAATGTCTATACTTAGGGACATAAAAAATGGACTGAATTTCAAAGAAAGCTGTTTTCAGTAAGGGTCCCCTATTGTGAATTTTTTTAAGTGCCATGATTAATAGGATAAATATTTACAAGCCAGCAAGTTGGAAATACGGCACCAATAAAAACTTTTAGCACTCTGGAAAAGTTTAAAGTTAGTTCTCTTTAAATGTGTTGCACAGGTAGAATACTGCATGCGGGTATAGTGAGAACATTTTATTGGCATTTAGTTGAGATGCCCTGCACAATTCACCGTGGCTTTACCTCTTATAACGTGTCATCCCAAACTCACAGCAATAAAACTTTTATGCAACATTTCTCATTTCTCTACTTTGCTTTTACATAAATATGTACACATATAATATATGACTTAATTCCCCCCTTTTAGTGGAAATGAGTATAAGGTAATCACTCAGAAATATTTGTGAACTTAAAACTAATTACTGGCAATTGAATGACTACAAAATATAAGAGGCACCCGATGCCATGTTTTATCCTTCAAATATAATCTACCTAAAGTGAGAGGACAATTAAAGAAGTCATCTTGGTGTTCCAATTACTGAAATTCGTTTTTAGAATATGAAACTCCAAGGCTTGGTGAGGAGACAAAAAACCTAGGCCCC
This sequence comes from Peromyscus eremicus, assembly GCF_949786415.1. Classification (NCBI taxonomy): domain Eukaryota; kingdom Metazoa; phylum Chordata; class Mammalia; order Rodentia; family Cricetidae; genus Peromyscus; species Peromyscus eremicus. Next base: position 112,351,562 of record NC_081417.1, on the reverse strand, counting down.
AAAATCAACCCGTCACTAGTAGCTGAGCAATGTTAGCAGAATCCTTAAACACTAAAACTCTGTTTTCTTATGTACACAGATGGGATGCTACCCCAGGCCTCCTTAGAAGGCCCTGCTGTTTACATACTGGTGTCTCTGTCAGGTGAGCAGGTCTTTACCCTAGACAATCTCCTTGGAGCCCAAGACATTTTATAACTTTCTGAAATACAGTTGTGCCAACTTGAGCCCTAAGTATATAAGAGAACTTGAATAAATATTTTAATGGATCTGAAGTTTACATATTTATGACTTTGTATCATTTATTAGCTGAGGTAAAGTCTTGTTATATGATTGCAAATGTCAGCAAATAAACTGATGCCCTCAACAAAGACATAACATCTCATAAAGACATGATTAGCACAGACCGTTGAAACACAAATCATACCTTAAGGCATAAAACTTTCTCGCTGAAAAAGCATTAAACATTTGTCAGGCTAAAGGTGTAAAACAAAAATGTGTGATACTAAGTTTTACCTCCAGTCACTGTTTAGGTCCCAACAGGGCACAATAACCAAGAAATTATAAAGCAATCGCCCTAAAAATGATTAGATAACTGCAAATTTTTCTCAGAAAAGCAATTTTGTTTAGAAAAAAATGTTTTTTTAAGTATACATTTCAACAAATAAGCTTAAACACCAGCTGTGTTCCAGCCCCTGAGTCACATGCTAGGGACTCAGGGAGTTTCATATTCCAGTGAAGATGGGGTAGTGTGATAAAGATCATAGTAGAGGAACATAAAGGGCCCCTCGCTTTGCCAAGTGTCTGGAATGGTTATTTAAATGACCCGATGCTTAAACTAAAAATCGCAGAAGGGCTGGAGTCTTCCAGCTGCAGAGGGGCTGGAGTCTTCCAGGCTGTGGATCCATCTCAAGGGAGATCTTTCTAAGTAGAAGAGTAGGGGCACACGCAGGCACACCACACTGATTCTGCAGTGCTCAGGCGCTGATGCCCACAGCACCTTGGGAAAACAGAAGCATTCCAACAGTACTAGATCAGACAGCTGGAACATGGTATTCTCAAATGGTGGCACTGGAGCACCAGGTTGGATTCTCTACAGTAGATGATGAGAAGCCAACGGAGAGTGCCAGTAGGAAGTGATAATTCCTTTTTGGAAAGATCATCTTGGCAGCAGCATAGTGAAGGGATGAATGGCTTGGGAAGAGTGGGGGCAAACAGAGGAGTCTAGAAATGGTCGAGGCTGGAATGAACATAGCAAAGGACTTGCAAAGGCGGGAGTTGGTTTACATGCTCGTAGGAGGGAAGCTTGGCAGAGCTCCATGACTAGATATGAAACTTGAAGCAGGAGTCAGAGATAACTTTCAGTCTGTGATCTGAGTGAGAGATGCTGTGGGGAGCATCATTAGATGTCACTCGTGTCCGTTCTTGGGACCCCCTTAGCTCAGAACACCAACTTCACAGCTGGCCTTTCAAGCCTCTCCCTGAGTACTTGAAGGTTTTCCTGAATATCTTGTGTTTTTACTGCTTTCCTGGTTCACATCCTTTTTCTATCACAGCTTCTTAAAGGAGATGGTTATCTGATTAAAATTTGCTGTTGGGATATTTGTTCTTTAACTAGGCATTTTGTTATATTTTCTATTAAAAAAAAACCCTCCAAAAGGTTGAGTCTTTTGTGTCTCTCGTTTACCCTCATAAATAAGATAACCGTGCGCTCTTTTCTAGTGTTGTGCCTGTTACTTGCAATTCACTTTCTACCAGTACGAGTTCTGAAGCACATTAAACACTAACAACCATCCTTGTCTTACTCTGGATTTTCGTGAGTTGACTGCAATAGCTCACGAAACAGTTGACGGGATGTAGGTGGCAGTACCGCGGTCTGGATACTGTGCTTCTTTGTGGCTGGCTTTCAAAGAATTTTTGAACGTTTGGAATCAGCGTCAAATTTTATCAGATCCCTTTTGCCTGAAATTATTTCTAACAAGGTTTCTGTGCCAGTGTTCTTGGTTTGGGTAGAAAACTCAACATTTAAAGCTTTTTGTTTCCTTCCAGAAAATGAGATTGCAAAGCTGACCAATGAATGATGCTGAGGAAGGAAAGACGCAGGCTCCTGATCCTGACTGCCATCGTTTGGCAGGCTTGCTTGGGGGTTTGAGGTGCTCAGCAGAGGAATCAATAACGGTTCCTCACTGAGACAATATGCAGTTGAATAGTCCATTTATGCTTCATAGGCTAATGTGAGTTAGTGAGACCAAAGGTGATTTTGTTAAAACAATGCTTTCTAAGGATCTTGTCTGGGGCAGTAATGGCGGCTACAGGGTCTCTGTGTTTGGGCAAATATTGAAGACAGAGATCCGAAGTTCCCTGCACTGTAAATGTGTCACAGAACTTCAAGCACCAATACAAAAGTATTTCTTTCTTTCAAGAATATATGGTAAAGTTAGTGGGAGATTACACAGAAGGAAATTGCACAGTATTTCCCATGAGTATCTCTCAGCTGTTTAGTTCAGTAAAACCAGCAAAGCTGATGGCTACAGGAACTTCTACAACATTTCTCACAAATAGAAGTAATTTTGAAAACAAGAAAAAAAACCCACATAACCTTTTAAAATATCCTTCCTAATTCTTACTCCTTCAATGATTTGTTGTAGACAATTCTGGTGAAATATATTTATTTCTTCCCCTATATTTAACAGAAGGCAATTTTGCCTCATTTGTGAAGGGCATCTGCATTTTTGGTTATATATGGATTTTTTCAGGTCCTTTTAAAGTTCAAATAATTAATATCAAAGTGGTAATACTTAGCTGCCTTTTTGCTGTCCAGAATTCTAGAGTTTATTGTTGCACACAAATATTTTTCAAAATTATCCTCAAATAATCAAGGCAGTACTACTCAGGAGCGGATATACTTTGGAAGCCTCCATCACAAGGTCAGGACGTGGATAGGGAAGACCCTCTAAGATGCTCCTCTGGGTTTAATGTACGACAAATCTTAGGCATCTGTGGTCAGAGATGCTGAGTGCTACCCATGGATGGAGAGATGCTGAGTCTTTGCTACTCCTTTTCACCAGAATCAAGAAAGACAAGCAGTGAGATAAATACTGCAAAGAGTTCAGAGTTTTAGATCTGTCAAAAGGGTAAACTGTGGACCACAGGAGCCTTTCTTTACAAGCATTACACCTGTCACGTTTAGGGCATTATTATTTGAGCAATACCATGGATTCTTTTGAACATCCTTCCTCAGGGCAAGTGCTCAATACCGGCGCGTGGTCCAAGCCAAGCATGCACAGATGGGTGGTTACAGCTGCAGCCCCTCTGACAGGCTGCAAAAGCCCTTGGGGACACTTCCCCCAGCACCATCTATCCATCTTGTTTGCTGGTACAACTCCTCCACCTTGCTCCAGCCTTTGTTGAGGGTGTCACAGGATCTTGGCCAAAATGTTACAATCTGAACAGGCCTTATTAATGGAATGAAAAATGGGCTCCCAAAATGCACATCAACAATGATCACATGTTTTTCCTGAAATGACTGATAATTTTAACCAAAAAAGACATTATAATATATATATATTTAAAATTCTCAGAAACAGTGAGTTGTTTGAAGCCTCTGTCTAGCAGGGTGAATGAATCAAGTTACTCAGAAAGATCCATCCAGGCTTATTAAATCGGAGCCAAAACAGATCTTCAAGATCCAGGAGATGGTGGCCACTGAGCCGGGGAGAGGCAACCTAGACTGAGTGGACCTGCACTCCACAGAGTGAACAGGAAACCGTATGTCTAGGCCAACGGCTAGTGCAGAATTTATGGCTCATCACCACAGATCTCTCCAAGCACCTCCTCATCCTAGAACAGCTCATCAAAACATGGCAATCAGTTTTATTCACTTATCTACCTTCCAAAAAGTGGTAAGTGATGATGGTTCACGATTATATTAAACATACACATATCCAAGTGATAGCCCAAGATATGAACAGAAATAAGGAAATCGGGACAAAAACTGCAAATAAGAAGGAGGAGATGTAACGGGAGCCGAAACACGCTGGAGCATCTACTGAGGTTAAGAACGAAATTTATCTGAGCTTCTTGGGAGCCAAGGGAAAAAGAGAAACGAGAGCTTATGCAGTTCTCATGTTCTGATCACAGAGGGCAGACCACCTTTAGCGTAAACCTTTTTCTACTGTGGCTTTTAAAAAGCCCAAATCAGTCTTCAAGTTTCCATGCCCAGATCCTGCCTGTCCCTGGCTGTGCCTGACCTAGATTGCCAAAGATTATGAAATCACGCTTGATAAATAAATTGTGAAACAACTCGGACCAATTTCTATGCTAAACAAAAAAAAAAAAAAAAGGAAAAGCAAATGAACAAACGTTTCCAAACATTTAAAAGTCAGAACCACTCAAAATAAAAATTGAAACCAGCGGCAAATAAAACTAACCCAAATCTTGGCGAAGCAGAATCCCAAGCCCTGTCGCTACAGGCTGGGAACCAGAGCAGCCAGCCAGGCTGTGTCTGTCTACGGCATATGGGGGAAGGTTCCAGGCAGTATCTCCAGGCTCATCTGATGGCATGGGTTCAACACCAGTGAATGGGCCTTAAACAAAGGGAGAGCTCGTTGAAAATGGGCATCTGTGAGTCACCGGTCAGTGTGGCTGCGCAGTTTGTGGGAGTGGGAACCGCTGGCAGCGGGGCAAAGCAGCGCGGCTTGGGCCTTCGGAGCTCCTAAGCCCTGAAAGGCAGCGAGGTTCGAGCCGGCTGGTCACAGTGGCACACTTGGCTGAGTGCGCGGCCAGGTGGCTTGGGCATATTGGCAACAACTGGCAACCTGCCCGATGCATATGGCTCAGATTGCTACGCTCTTCCCACGAAGCCTTCCTAGACTCTTGAGCAAGCATTCGCTTGCGCACAAAATGCGTCTGCATGTTAAATAAAATCTTTTTAATAATATCTGTCTGATGTTAAAATCCTTTCGCTAAAAACAAAAATAAAAAGATGGAGGCAGGTGGCTGCCAAGCACATAATGAAAGCGTCTAGTGAGAAGAGGCGCCTCTGCCGATCCCTTCCAACTGGCTTTGCCCTCACGTCTTCGGCCCTTTCTCTCTCACCAGGGTTAAATCACCCCTTCCATCCCTGAGAAGCAAGGTTTGTGTGGGCTTTCAGAAGGCTGCAAGGAGTCAGGTGACCATGAATTCCTAAAAATATAAAATAAATAGAGACTAAAAACGAACCCTGTATCAAGGAGCATTATTAAATCATGATTGACAGATAGCACTGAAAGGTGTCAGTATAGTCTATCATGTAAATACATATCTGGAGACTTGTTAAAACACAGCCTAAGTGCTAACTACTGAGGCACATGTTACTTCCCAAGTGGTGCTAATGGTCCATAGCATGAGGCAGGATTTAGGCTTAGAAAGCCCAGCCCAACATACTCCTCTAGCAATACCATACACCACATTAAACTTTCCACAAAGAGCAGTTTCTGCCAGAGTTGGATTTTTTCTCTACTAATCATATTTGTTGGATGTCTAACATTTCATTTCTTTTTGCTGGGTATTCTAAAAGCATTAATGGCTTGGGGCTGAGTAGCTCAGTGGTAGAGCACTTGCCCAGGTTTAATAATATAGAGCTCCCACCTCCAAATCATACTGCCAATTAATGCATTAGCTAATTTGATTGCATGAATTACCACCAGGACCTTGTTTCACTTTTAATAATTTGCAAATGTATGTTTGTGATCTGTTAAAATGGTAAGCCACTTATCTAATGAACTACGCTGAATCTTCTGGAATCACTACAGTCTTCTTGGAAAGAAGATTAGAACTGATATTGCACTGAGTATGCTTTTTAAAAAGATTTTTAGCATAGCACAGCTCGAGCACTAACATAACTTTCTCTCTCAAACCAGTGGGGACTGCACACACTTGCAAATCTAAAACTTTTACAAAGATACAAACATACATATTTGGTAGGAAAGAACCACTGTGTTTCTTCAGTTACTGTGATGTCAGCCTTAGATGAGAACAAGCAAACCTTCTCTTAAAGAAGAAGAAAAAGAAGAGAACATATATATGTATGTATATATGTATACACACATATATGTATATAAAATTTGCTACAGTTGCCCATGTTTTTCCCATGCCCCCAATTTTTTTTTTAAAAAACTAAATGCATAAAAAATTATACAAGGTCATTGTAGCAAATCCTTATTTTTATGTTAAAGCCTTCCAATCAATTCTTCTCCATTGCTGATTGTTTTTTATTTCAGAGACAACAGTTCTTCCCACTCTCCCAGCTGAGGTTTGCTTCACACTCATGACCTTCCTGCTTCAGTCTCCCAAGCGCTGGGATGACAGACATAAAATACCAAACTTTGGAACATTTGGAGAAATGGTGCAAACTTAAATCAGAAGTTTTTTAGTGAAGTCCTGTGTTATGAATCTTGGGAATGATACCTTTTTTTAAAAAGTCTGTTTCATGGTAATAACAACAATATAATAGAGAAGTTCAGGACTAAACCTCCCCAGTACTGAGAATTAACAGGGGAAGGGAGTGCAGACCTTCTAAGAGGGTCTTCAGAGCCATCTGAAACGACCTATGCAGGTCACACTTTCAACACCCTCACCCTGTCCTTTTGATCAGCAAGTGGTGCCACTTGGAGCTTTATTAGAACACCCTTTCACCAACTTGGCAGCATCCCAGGCACGGCTGTCTCCAAGGACACAGTGTGAAGGCCTGCGAGTAAGTCACAGGGGGCTGTATGGAGGAGCAGAAATGCCAAGCCGAGGGAAGGAAGGACCCTGGCTCCGAGGCCAGCCTCACTCTGTGCATTCCTGGTGCAGAAATGCAGCCTGCTCAGACTGGGGGCAGGAAGGAGGCAGCCAGTAGGGAGAGGATTTTCACCACAGAGACCAAAACAGTGTTTCATCACCCACATGCAGATGAAAGAGCAAAGGGCGCAATTTCTCAAAGTGTGGCTTGGGAGGTTAATAGGGGTTAGAAGTCAGAAAGAGCTCCGGGTACAAACAAATGTAGCTTCTGCTGGTGAAACCAGGGTGTCAGAGCCCCTGACACAGAACGGGCATGATACTGCGCAACGATAGTTGTGAGCACGTCTTCTAAATTTTGTATTTCACAGCAACAACAGCAAGCAAAAGCACCTCTTTTTTCCCATTGAACATAACAAAGACAAGAGTGTGAGAAAAATATTTTGGTTAATGTTTCCTTAGAGATTAGATTTAAGTAAATGCTAATTAAAAGTTAAATTGAAATAAAATTGTTTAAAACATTGAAAAGGAAAGTTCAAGACAACTCATTTAATATCATTTTAAAAATTTTAACTGAAACCTCTGATTTCCATGTTTTAAACACAATGTCTAATTGTCGTTACTGTTTTATCTCTCAGCAAGGAAAATGCGATTTTCTCAGCACCAAAAGTTCCTTCCTCCCCCACACAGGCTCTACCTCATGCTTTTCTCTTCATATTAGGCAAGAACCATCTGGTAGCTTGGAAGTAGAGCCCCAGTTTTCAAACAGGAGGCTTTCTGAAATGGGCTGTAAACTGCTTAAGATAAAATAGAAGGTTAATTTTCCTAGAGTCATTTTTATGCAGCACAGTTTTAGTTATACCATCCTCAGAAAAGCTAAGAGGGCCTTGACCTAGACGTTGACGGGGTAGAAAACGTGAATTTGAGGAAAGGCAGTACGGAGGAGGGATAGGGTAACGGGTGCCTTTCTAAATAAAATTAGTCCTTAATGTCAAGCATGAATCACAAAATCTCAGGAAGAAAACTGCAGCAAATAGCTGTAGTGTCCTGCGGACTCTGAAAGTCAGACGTGACCCTGGAGAAGTTTCTCAATACAATCCGAAATGCTCACCTCATCTTCTAAAACTAAGAATGGGCAGATCTGCAAGTAACCTCATTTTATATTACCAATCCCCTTTGCCAAACTAGAAAAACTATACATTTGTACAGATAAAGGGTCAAAATCCGACTTTCTGTCTTCTAGAAGAACAAGGAAAGGCCTTCCGTGAGAGCCATAGAGGTACTTTTCATAAAAAACACCTTTAAAAAAAAATAATACAAGCATACGCTTGAATCCTAGCAGATTTCCCTGGTAAACATTCATTCTGTTTCATTTTTTGCCTTCGGGCTCTGAGTATTTCCTGCCCCTAAACTAGTCTCACCTAATGATAATAAAGGACTCGGTTCTCAGTTCAAACTCCTGAAGAAAATGTCCTTTAAGTGGGGCAGTTTCATTTAACTCAATTTTAAGAGTCTGAACACTAAAAATTCCAGTTACAAAGAAAAATTAAACTGTTCTAAAAATAAACAATATTTGCTTAAGCAAATACACAGATTTAAAGCATATGGGTAAAAGCTAATGTTAGTGTAAACACAAAGCAACATTTTTTTTCCCTTCAGGAAAAAAAAAAAATCTCAGAACAGAAACATTACCAAAAAAAAGTTATTTGGGTTTAAATTGTGAGCCCACTTTTAATAAGTAATCATCTTTTACTCAAGAGAAATATTTGTGTAGCCTCAGAAATCTGCTTCATTTCAGTGTGCGTGTGAAACGGTACACGAAAAGTGTATTTATAAAAGAAATACCAGAATTGAAATTCTCTCTGTCATTGTAGCATGTATCTAGTAAGTGAGGGCTCACTGGGCATAGTGGAGATTGAACTGTGCCCTAAGACAGACTCTAAAAGTTTTCTTGTCTAACTGAACCACATTTTAAAGCCTGTAGAAAACATTATCAACACAGTGATGTTTTATCCACACTATGTTTTGCAAAGCAAGACCCAGTGTTGTGCTGGTTTTGGTAAAGTTAGCACACACTTGAAAAGGATGGTCTGGACTGGGATCGGGCTCAAGGCTCTTCTAAGTGAAAGGAAGCCACCAGAACGCTCCTGGTAACTTTCACCCCAAGTGGGAAACGAAGTTGTATAAACCTGTGTTTCACAGATGTTTCTAGAGTGAAAACAAACAGGTTGAAAATATTCTATTGATAGGGGAAAAGACAAGATACAGAGCCGCCAAGCTGCAAGACCCCAACTAATTGGGCAGAAGAAACTTACAAACAGCATGTAAATCACTTTGCTTTTTCACAATTGGAATTGCTTCACTGTTTCACATCATTCCTGTGAGAATGTTCTTTCAAGGTGTTGCTTCCTTAGCTACATTGAAAAAAAAAAACCATCTAGAAGAAACACAGGGAACTTCACAGCCTCTCTGTAACAAAAAAAGAGCCCATGCTACCAGAATTTTACAGTAAAAGAAAATAAAACAAATTATCATTTTAAAACTTCTTTTACTGGTGGTGTTTGATAAAACTTTAAAAGAAGTATCTTGTTTTAGGGAATATTTTGAATAAAAATGTTATACTTCTTTCAGAATGCTTGAAGCCTAAAGACCAAATGTTCAGTTTTAACAAACCAACAATGTCTGTTCATTTTGCCCAAATCTTTTCAGCTTAAATATTCACAATGTGCCATTATTACCGAATCATTATCTGCCTTTCGCTCTGACAACACCATCATAGGGCTATGAAAGGCTCCTTTCTTCTCATGATTAGTCCCTAAAACATTTCCTCATCTTACAGTGCTTTTCAACTTCCCAGAATGCATTGCTCAATTACAGTGCTGAAATTAACTGTATGCCACTCTTATTTATTGAGAAAAGAATAATCAAGCACTCCAAGCCATGTCATGGGTTGCCCACAATTTTATATCAAATTTCAAGTAATAAAAATATTAACCCTTTCAGACTACTATTTTTTAACACATTGTTTTTTTAAAGCTTAATTGGGTGATAAATAAATTCTAAGTGTCCATGAGAAATTATTCTTAAGATACAAAATGGTTAGAAGTTTTTGAAGTCAGGTTTTAATCAGGGCCCTCCTCTCATACACTTAGCAATGGAGGTTCCTTCCCCTCAGGCCTACAGTGTGATTGCAGGCAAATTACTCTTCTGAAAGCAGGTGGGAAGCAAGTGAAAGGCTGGCATTAACGTGCAGCAAGTTTCCAACTGCAGAGTGATTTTGTTTATACCACTAGATAGCACCTTTTCCCAAGTAATAATAGTAATTTTATTAAATAATTTTATTAAGTAGAGAATGTAATTTTTTTTCACACATGCTTTTCAAACTGTTATTCTAACAGGTAGTATTTGAACTCAACATTACAAATGAAATTTGTCAACCCTCCATAATATTAAATTTATTATTATTATGCTTTGCAGAAGACATATTCAAAGTCCTTAGTAAGTTTTAATAGATTACATATCAAATGCTACAACTGAAATACACTTAAATAAATGTACTGAATAAATAAAAACAAAAAACAGAAAATAATGAATTAAAGTTATGACCATATTCACACTGCAAGCGCTTGTGTGGAAAAAGCTGTGACTACTTAACACATCGATTTGTATTTACTTGTTTTATACTTCCAGCCAACAGAAGAATGTAAATGAAAACACTTTTAAACCTCACAGATACTTCTAGCCATGCATACATCAACTGTTCATAACCTGTGATTACTGTTCAGTATTTTCTGAAATAAGAAATTGGAGGGGGTGGGGGTTATTGTGGGTTTCAGCAAACCACAGTCTATTTAGGCAAAGCCAAGTATTAAAGAAAGGCCTAACTTGCCAAACCAAGATAAATACATGCCATTATTATGATTACATAAAAGCCACTGTTCTCCATGTTACAATTTCTCTTATAATTGGCACTATTATAATTAAATGGATTCATATGTTTACAATACTTCTTTGAATTGTAAAGTGATTTAGCAATGATAGTGTCTCTAATTTCTTTTAACTATACTGACAAACTTCACTTAATCAATGGTCTAAATACCACATTTCCACAATAAATTAGGTAAATACCCAGTAGGCCTGAATTGCTATTGAGTTTAAGTATGTTATAATAAGATGGCAAGTAACTTCTCCAAGGCCTGTTGCTGAACTCACCCACAAACCCACAAATTGGGGAGGACAGCATAAAACATGCTAGTGGCATCTAAGATGTTCTGTGATGGAAAGGGAAGTGATATGGATGGGGGGAAATGCATGTACATGTACAAAGACACACCAATGACATAGGTCATTGGCGGTAAAAGACCAATGGAGTGTACCCCACAGCTTTATCCCAAATGGAAGTTTATTATGGTCCTATTTTTAAAATTAATGTGAAATAGCGGGTATTGTCTTAAATATGAGGTAGTAAGTTTACTAATTAGGCTACTAATATGTCAAACATACATAACTAGTGAATGTTTCGAAACACTCTTGCTACAGAGATTAGTAACCACAAAAGCAATGTTCCCAGCTTAATATTTTTTGATTTATCTGTTTTTATTTTATGTGTATGAATGTTTTGTGTGTGTGTGTGTGTGTGTGTGTGTGTGTGTGTGTGTGTACCACCTGTGCCCATGGAGGCCGGAGAGGGCACTGGATTCCCTGGAACTGGAGAGTAAGATGGAATATCTCCCTGAGGAGCTGGGAATCAGACCCAGGTCCTCTGGAAGAGCAGCCAGTACCCTCAGCTGCTGAGCCATCTCTCCAGCCCCAGGAGCAGGGTTTTTGCAGTATGTAAACAATGATAAAGATATAAGTTATTAGTTAGTTCTGTATCATTTAATTTCACTTAAAAGAACAATTATTTTTTTTTTAAAAAAAAGTCCTATACTGATAGTTATGATTACAATATGGGCATCTGTTGTCACATGAATTAAAAAGCAAAAGTTTGCACACTCAATATCTACCACAGAATGAATTTCAAAATAATGGAACACCTACATCATGCTATGCTACTGTCACTGAGATGACCAGAGAATAGAAAAAGGTGATTCTTTAGCCTGTTCTTAGGACCCTTTTCCTCCTACTAGGTTGCCACATCCAGCTGTGATATGAGAGTTTGTCCCAGTCTTATTACATCTTGTTAGGTGGATATCCCTGCTTTTTTTTTTTTTTAAAGGAAAAACGAGGAGTTGATCTAGGGAAGGCAGAGTTGGAGGAGGGACTGGGAGAAATAGAAACTGTGGTCAGGATGTAGGGATGTATGTATGTATGAGAGAAGAATAAAAGTTTTTTTTTTTTAAAGATATGTTTGCTTTAACGTTTATGGCTCTAATTACTAGGCAGAATTATGATAAACTTCCTGTGGTAAATGGTTAAAAAAAAGAAATGAAAAACATGTCTGTCTGTGATGTGGCTGTTACTTTTTGAAAGAAATCACAAAATCTGTCTGTGTGTGTGTGTGTATATGTGTGTATGTGCGTGCGCATACACACACATATACTCTCTTGAGTATGTGCATATATGTTCATGTGTATGTGAATGGGTATATGCATGTGTACAAGCATAACATGTGATGTATAAACCCAAAAATAGTAAAATTTTGATAACTTTATTCCAAGATAATTTTACTGGGTTTTTTTTTCTCCTTTTGGCTAATTTTATTTTCTTCTTTCAATACGATATATGCTGGAAGTTTGACCTAATGAGGGGGAATTTTTTTCTACTATAAACATAGGCAAGGTTTTATCATTCTTTTAAAAAATAGAGCATGGCACAAGCTTTTATTGTAGGCACAAATCATGCCTACAAAATTCAATACCAATAGTAATGTATTTTAGAAACAGTAATATTTTTGTGTATTTTAGAAACAGTAATATTTTTGTGTATGTGACACTGTTAATTACTACTAAGTAAATTCTGTGATAGTCCCAAGTGCTTTGAGGAAGTCAAGTCCAGAAGCACAGAGGACACAAATTTCTAATAAAATACTGCTATAAAATTCTACTTTGAAAGCTACTTTTTACCACGACATTCTGGTAAAATCAAGAAGAAAGATCTAAAATTATAGACCATTAATAAGTACACAGAGAGAAAGATTCTGTGACTTTGCCCAGTGGATGCATAATTGAGTTAACCCTCCTAGATTAAAAGAGAGGGTGTATTTGAGCTGGGATGGATCCTTTCCTCACTGGTTCCTAAGAAACTCGCTCGTCACCAAGTTCATAAGAAGTGAGTAAAGTCAGTCTCATTGACGAGACATTTAAAATGACCAAGGCGCCATGAGTGTGTAGAGCAAGGGCAAAACTGGCTTTTTCCTGCTTTGATTTTTGATATTCTAAATGATGAAGCAGAGTTCAAAGCTCTCTGAGCTGGTTTCCAAGCCTTCAATGGAGACACCCAATGTCCAGCCAGAGTGAAAGCCAAAATCCCTTTAAATCCTTTAAAATACAAACCCATTTAAAACCTTAAACATGGCTTAGGAGAGCAGCTCTACTGCACACACTTACAGTGTATGCTACACGCAAAACCAAGACAGATCGTGGGGTCTGTGAAAGTAGCCCAGACTAGCATCTGACACTCATCATTTCTGATGCCTTGGACTGCTATAAAATTACTGAAGTTCCTTGATCTCTCTCTCTCTCTCTTACTCTTCTAGATGAAACAGGAAAAATACTTCTAAAACAAAGCCCAGGCATTCACTCTTCAGAGCAATGAAGTAATAGTTGGAACACACAATTGTCTTGAGCCTCATAGGTGTCTGCTGCTCACACACTGGATGGAGGTTAAGGGCAATGCCCACAGAAACTATCAGGACCGTTTAAGGGACAACGGGACTTCTGCTGGGTACCTCATTCAAGAGAGACCCCTTTCTTCAGAGGAAAACCACCACACAAACTAACTTCATAGCAGTGCTCTTATTAGCAATATTTCAAGCACAATGGACGTGAACACAAACCAGATACAAAATGTCTATTTTGTTGAAGATAAAAATGCCTTTCTAGTAAGGCTGGACATTCTAAGAACAAAAAAAAACTGCTCCTACCTCCAACTCCCAGGGTGTGATGATTTCAGCCTCTGTACAAATCACGATGGGTCCAACCACAAACACAGGAAGAATTTGCTGAGATCCTGTGTTAAATATTGATTCAAACTGACCAGTGCCTTGCTAATTTTCCCAGCTATAACTGGGACACTTCAACATACAAGGCAGTCTGCCATGGGTTTTACGCCCAACCTGATTCTTCCATGAAGACCAATAATTGGCACATGTACGTTTGCACACACAGTCTCAAAGATGAAGAACAGGTGGTAACACAGCTGTCACACCTGTTGTGAGAACCAATAAGACAATCTTCGTCCATAAAAAGCCACTGGAGTTGCTGGTACAAGGTGTACCCCACACGGTGTGATTAATGAAACAACTTTAATAATATACCCTTTTAATAACATAGTCTCCAAAACCTCCCCATTGCTGACCAGTAGAAAAGCATGGCCCAGTTATTAAATAATAATATTTACATAATTTATCATTATTTGTAAGGCGAAAAACAAAATTTGTTAATTGCTAACCCCTGAGTTTGCGTCTTTTACACCATGCCTTGATTTCCCATTCCCATACTCTCAGGTCCTCCATGGAGTGGAAAGCTTGTATAGCCTTGGTTTTCATTAGGATAAAGCATAACCTTGAACTCCAGCCACCACCATATTAATAAGTCCTCAATGAATATCAAACTAGCACTTACATACTCAGAGGGGTAATAAGGTAAGCAGGTCTTCATTAGAACCAATATTAAGATTTTAGGGCCCTTACATATCTTTTTGGGGGAATGATAACTCCATGGCCTATTTCCTCAGGAAAGGAAATGTCCTCACAAATGCAAACCACTGTGTGTCATTTCAGGGGGGTTCTTGGACTGCTTGATGTTAGCACATGAACATGAGCAACAACAAACACTCTCCTAAGAACAGCCCAGCACTTCACCACATTCACAACTGCAGCACACTCAAAACCATAGCAGCAGTGTGTAAATTTTCAATGCATCCTCGAAAAGGGGCGAAATAAGTACTGAATATGTCTGTACATTTAGTGTGTCTGCACGTTTAGACCTCCGTGGCCTGTTTTAATTAGTTAGCAACAATGCGATAAATATCCTCGGCATGGGAAAGTGCAGTCACTAACTGCGCATGCATTCCCAGGAGACTGCTGCTGCATACGCTAAGCATGAAGGAAATGAACACTTACTAAGTAGCTGTGTACCAGTGACTGTACCACTTCAGACATTACTTCTTTTCTTCTCCATAACAACGTTTATCAACATTCACTGTATAGAGTTGTAGGACCTGGGGTACTGGATGATATGCAGGTTCTTGAGTGAACTCAAGAGCTCAAGCTAAATACAATGTCCAGTCTGAGGCCTCCATTCTGTCATACTTAAAGGGTGCAAAACCACAGAGGCAAAGAGTATTCTCAGGGTGCAGTAAGACTCTGAGGAGGCTCACCTCTCCAAAATGCAGGTTACTCGGGGTCATGGGGCAAGTGTTTCATGGCTTCCTTTGACCTGTGCCAGCCAGAGTTCCATTTCCCAATCTTGAGCGTTTCCCAATAGGTCCAGTGGGACCTTCCCTCCTGACTTCAGCTCTGTTGTGGATGATTAACCAAAACTTGTACTTCTGAAACACAGCTAAAGGAATACTAGACAGAAAAATAGAGATAGCCTCTCCTAAGCATAACCTTTATAATTACTTATCGTTTACCTTCAGGGCATAACCATACATATATTAATAGAAGTCAGAGAGTACATACAACTGTTTAGGAGTATAATCGGTCCCTTCTAGAGAAAACATAGAGAAAGGTGGTGAAGACAAGTGCCCCATTGCCAGCAAAGACAATGTACAGATAGCTCTCGCCCAAGGGACTGTGTCATGTTGAATTGACCGATTTATAAAACAAAACTCCTAAATTCAGATGAAACAAGGTAGCTATCTCTTTTCAAGAGCCAACTTCTGCCCATGGCTCCACTCGGTGTTCTAGAAGAGGGAGAGTAGATTCCAGTCTCTGAAATGGGACAGTCTGACAATATCCTTCACAGACACTTCCTTATTTAGAGGCTGGGGGTCCACAGTGTAGAGTGGGATACCCAAAGAAGTTGAAAGGCATTAGAGTTATGTTGGAACCCCTCTCAGGAAAAGATGATATGACCACCATACTGGGTGACAGCACAAACTCACAGCCCTTGATAGGTGTAGACTACTTGTCACAACTACAGAGTGACACTCAGAAAAGCCCCACCCCCAAACTCTCCAACAGAGACGGTAAGTGAACTTGACAGTCACTATGACTGGGAGTAACTGTGCCAAGACATCACTGTCAGCACCCTGAGAACACTCAGTATTTCTCCTCACACTTGGTAACATCAGCAGTTGGGGAGTTATCTCCTTCCTAGGAAATAAACAGCCAAGTGTGCTGAGGGCTTCTTAATTCCAATCAATATATATGGGGCAGAACACGTGGGCCTATACTTTGGTCTTTATGTTTTTGTCTTTGGTTTACCTATTTGAGTCAGAACGACCTCAGAATCTGATGCCAGGTCACAGAGCAGGAACAGAACAAGACCCGAAATGCTTCTGTCATGTTGTAGAAGTCAATAAAAAGAATTAAAAGCTCTTTTGTGTTACCTGATTTCCACAGGCAGCTAAAAGATGATAATTCATTTAAAGGTCAAAAAGCTCATCTTTGAGAGGTATGAGATTGGTTTATTTAACATGCCTGAGGAAGCTACACTTGTGATGGTAAGCTCTAAAAGCCTTTTCTATTTAGCAGTTACCATTGGAAAATACCATATGTTAGCTGTGTAGCAAAGAACTTCATTTTTATCAATGGGTTAATCTTCTGCTCTTTGGCCCTGCCTTTTAATATCCATTTTTAGCTAGGTCTAAACATACCTAATGCCTCATAATAAAGTTAGTCATTTGCCTTCAATCATGAGTGAATTTAATATTGTTTTTGTTTTGTTTTCAAAATAAGGAAACTAGGAACCTGCTTATAAAAAGGTTATAGCATTGCATAATCAGTAATTGCACCAAGGCCCCATTAGAACTTTTCAGCTGCATTTTACATGTTACAGAAATATCCCTGTAAGCCTCAAAAAGGATTTTATATCTCAAGTAACAGTGTAATCACTTCAAGAAGTTTGACAATGTTGAAAAAGCTCTAAAATGTATTTATGTGCATACCTGTACACGTTTGTGTGTGGGATGTGTGCGCACATATGTGGAAGCTGGTGGACAAGCACAGGTATCACATTTTTGGTGTCATCTACTTCATTTTTATTAAGCCAGGGCCTCTCACGGGCCCAGAACTCACCACACGGGCTAGACTATTTCACCAGCAGACCCTGGGGATCCACCTACTTCTGTCTCCCCAGCACTAGGCTCGCAAACTCACACCACCAGTCCTGGCTGTTCACACGGCTCTTGGAAGCTAACCCAGGTCCTCAGGACAATCATTTTACCAAATGAGCTGTCTTTCCAGTACCCACTCAAATGCATTTTTAAAATATCTTCATTAAAATATATTTTAAAACAA
Source organism: Peromyscus eremicus (assembly GCF_949786415.1). Classification (NCBI taxonomy): domain Eukaryota; kingdom Metazoa; phylum Chordata; class Mammalia; order Rodentia; family Cricetidae; genus Peromyscus; species Peromyscus eremicus. Next base: position 112,334,179 of record NC_081417.1, on the reverse strand, counting down.
TAATACTAACAACTCTAAATACGATAATTTTCTTCAGTTTTAAAAGAGATTTTATTCACTGAGAAGCACCTGACAAATTACTGATATCTTGTGTACTGCCAATCATTAGCTGAGGACTCCAGACACGCCACGGTACAATCAGATGCTATAGAGGTAGAAAAGCGTGTCACCTGATGTTTGTCTGGCTTTGCAAACATAGTAATAATACTGTAATAGGAATTCACTTTAGCCGGGCGGTGGTGGCGCACGCCTTTAATCCCAGCACTCGGGAGGCAGAGCCAGGCGGATCTCTGTGAGTTCAAGGCCAGCCCAGGCTACCAAGTGAGTTCCAGGAAAGGCGCAAAGCTACACAGACAAACCCTGTCTCGAAAAACTTAAAAGGAATTTACTTTAACTCGGAATTAGGGCCTATTTCACTTGCTATACTATGCCTGCTAAAATCAAACGGCCATGATTTTAGCAAGCATAGTATATAACTTCCAAGCCAGGTGCTATCTGCGCTACTACGGTATTTAAAAAAATAAGCACTTATAAAGAACATAACATAACATAACAACGTAACATGAGACACAGAAGTCCTGAGAAAGAAAGCCTCAGCTATAGCATCAGTGAGTTTGAAGTACAGGATCTGAAGACACAAGAACTGTCTCACAGCCAGATGAACGAGTAGCAGCTAAATACTCTGGAAGGAATCTCTTAAATATCGGGAGCCTGAGTTTTCTCTTCTATAAACTGGAAACTGGTATGATGACAATGGTAATGGTAATGGCAAAAGCTTTATTTCACCATTGAGCAACTGTGGAGCTCAAGTACTATGTGAGATTTCCTGCAGACTGAGATGCATTCCATTTCAAGACTCCATTAGCACCAAAACTCATGGGCTTCTATTTCTATCACTTCACAGAGATCCTACATCAGACATCAACAAAGCACCTGTTTTCGGAGCTACTCCACTTTTACCTCCAAGAGCTGAGGATGGAACTCCATTGAGCTGTGTCAGCTACGCCAAACTGGAGAAGCAACTTGTAGCTAGGAACAATGTGAACCCAAGTAGAACCCAAGTGAGCTCCTCATGATCAGGAGGGTGACATCCTTCCTATGCTATTTGGGTTAACTGTCAAGTCCTGGGAGAGGTAGAGAAGATCCTTGCTGAGATGTCCCTCAGTGGACAAAACAAGAGAGAGCTGAAAAGTAACACTTTTCTCTGGAGCAGAAAGAGAATGCTATATTTCTGCAGGGGTTTCCCCTTTCATAGAGTGAAGCAAAAGAAGCAACATCTTAGGCCTGAGAAGCAGAGCTCTGCTAGGAAGCCCCGTTAAGAGGGGGCTGAGCAAAGCTCAGCTGTAACAGCTCTCCAGGAGAGGAGCAGGATTGCTATATCCTGCGGGGAGACCATCCCCCATAACATCTGGTATACCTTGACTTTTCTGTCAACTGTCCACTGAGACCTAGCTTTGGTCATGAAATGACTCTACACACAGGTGAAGAAAAAGCAGTCCAAGCATGGCTGGTGCCTTCCATGTAGGTTTGGATTGATTGGGATAAACTTCCAAACTCCCATGCTTCTGAGAATCTCTACAATGCATTGTTTGTTTAAAGCATATTTCAAAATTGCTTTCACTGATTATACTTCTTTAATCTTTTGTACATCTATATAATTGTATGTTGAGTATATTAAATTATATAATAACTCAATAGTTTCCACTGTATTGGCATGTATCATTCACTGCTAGAGCCATAAAAGATACAGTTGAGTTCCTTTGCATACATGAAACATCAGTAGTATTTAAACTGTTTGATCAGGGACAAGCAGACACACACACACACACACACACACACACACACACACACACACACAGAGAGAGAGAGAGAGAGAGAGAGAGAGAGAGACAGACAGACAGACAGACAGACAGACAGACAGACAGACAGACAGACACACGTCATCATTTGTATGTAGCAAGAAAGGCAAGAGCATGTGGAAGAAGTAGAGTGCACTGACCATTATTCCAGGCCATTGTATTACTCAGTTGGTGGTAAATGCTTGAGGAAAAAGTGGATTTTACTTTATGAAACCCTTGCTGTCTTTTCCAGGGAACTGTACTCAAGTAATAATAGATGCTCTGGACACAAATATGCTATCAGGGGCACTTTATTCAAGGAAAAGAGTAAAATAAGATCACTAGAGAGCTGAAGTCCTCCTGACTCAAGTTCAATTTGAGTAGAAAATCACATCTATCTGCCAGCACAGATTAAAATGACATCTCTCCAACTGGAGATGAAAACAGAAAAGGAAAAAAAAAACCACACACACACACACACACACACACACACACACACAGACACAGAGGCCCTGTCATGAACAGGGTGACATATACTAGCTCATCCTTGGAGATGGAGACTTGCAGTCTGTCCCACATGAACACATATCCTCACATCCCGCGTCTCCTGTTGACACTGCAACATTCACACATCATCTATATCAGGCACACAGAGCCTCCAACTCAAATGGTGTCCAAGTCTGGAGCATCAAGCCCAGTGCATTAGTGGACTCAAATATCACGTGCCCCCAGAAATGATGAAGGGTCTGAATCAGAGCACGGGAAACATTTGGAGAGTTACAGCTCTCCACATGCCGTAAATCAGAACTGGGGGAGTTTTAAGTTTAAACATCTCATCTTCTTTGCCCCTCGTATCAGACTTGATTTTTGTCCCTCTTTTCTTCTGATGCAGTCACCGCTATTGATCCAACTGCCTAGCACCAGTCACCAAGGCCAAATCAGGGGAAACACTGTAGCAGGCACAGGGTGGCAAGAGCAGAGGGGAAGGAAGGGTGAGTTTCCTCAGATGTCTCTGCCAGACCACTAATGGTGAGCAGGCCACAGTGTGAAGAACCAGGGAAAAACAGCCCACTCAAGTAAAAAGCTAATGCAGCTGCCAATTTGAAAATAAGTACGGTCTACTTTCGATTATCCACAAGTGGTTTAACCACAGGGCCTCCATCTTCCTGCACTCAACCTCAGTCTGGGCTAAAACCCAGACGTCAAGCAGAGCAGGGGTCTGCAAGCCTGAACCTTGTGTCTGCGTCGGAAGGTGTGGTCTCAGAGGTACAGAACTGTGGATGTCCTGTTACGAAGCAAGTCATAAAGTTCCCCTTTACAGAAACAGTGCAGTCTCTGTGAATGACCACTGATAATAAAAACTATGTTTGCATCCTTTTCCTGGTGCTATGGAAAATGTTGTTAAAATTCATAAGCAGATGCTGAGTAAATGAAAGACGGTGTCATGAGAAATGTTCACTCGTCCACTTATTCAAAGGGCTTTGTGGAGTCTTTACTATGCTATCTGCTAGGCACCATTCCAGACACTGTGCCTACCTCACGGGGCTCACAGTCCATGCTGGATAATACCATCCTCACGGTAAACATAATTTCCTCCATAGCTGTAAAGAACAATAAACCTTAGTGTAGACCTCAAAGATGACATGTAAGAACACCTTTCAATGGGTAAGAGGTGAAACTTCATCAGTGCGTGGGATCTGTCTTCGATGGTCTACCCCATCGCCTGCTCACTTGTCTCCTTCTAAGAGGAGATTTCTGTGTCAGCCATCATCCTTCCTTTCAAATCTCCTAAAGCATATAACCTCTTCCTGCTACAGCTAGGAACCCAACAACCCAATGTGCTCATTTAAATTCAAATCAGAAGTGGATAAGATGGATAAAGACCCAAACCTTCAGGGGAGTGCTCTCGAGTTTTAAAGTCAGGCTCCTTCCCCCAAAGTTTCTACTGTTTGGAATATGTAGGAGAAAATAGCTAAGGGAACTGTCTGCTGGCATCCCTGATGGATTTTAGATCTCTCTGAAATACCTTCAAAATAAGGTGATTCAAACTCTCAGAAAGTCAGGTCTCTTTATAAAATATAGTGAATAGTAAGATACTAAGACACAAAGGTTAATAAAACTAAGTAGTTCATGAATGTTGTTTTCTTGTTCTCATTTAAAAACAGTTATATTTAATATCATCACCAAATAAACAGTAATTTGGCAAATTATTTCTGGATTGTGACCAAGTGCTGCTTTGAAAACCAAGAAAACCACTGAATCCAAATTTCCATATTAAGACAGCTTCACTACATTTCAGTAACTGAGTAACACAACGGTGTCTTTCTTATCTTGCCTTTAAAATTGAGGACTAGGTTGGGGTGTGGCTCAGTGGTGGAGTGCATAAGGCCTCTGTCTGATTTCTATCACTACAGGGAAGAGGGGAGAGAGTGGGTTTCTTCCCTAGGTTATCATCAGAAACCTCCTCAAAAGCAATAGTTCTAGGTATCTTTGTAGCTCTAGGTAGCCTTTGATAATGGTGCAGCTCACTCAACCAGACAAGTAGGGAGGCTATACTGATACCTATAAGCCACAAGTGTACAAACTTACTTCCTAATCCATCATGCTCCTGCAATCTATTTCCTTACTTGAAATTTATTGCTATAAATACAGAGAATGAAAAATGTGAAACGATGCCAGCTCAGCCGTCACGCCGGTTCCAATCCTTGGCTAAATTTATGCATTTCTCTGGTTTGTTTAAATGCCAAAGACTTAGGCACACCAGAAAGATATTACTCTTTTCTGTTTGGTGAAGAAGCCCCACCTGCCCACTGCATGCAGATGGAAGCACAAGAGAGCCAAGGGCAAAAAGATAAAAATGTGCACTCCGCAGATGAGACGAGCAGGCTTCAGACGCCCAGTCAGAAAGGCACGAAGCACGAGTCGTCTTTGGAAATCTTGTACCTTTCCAAAGCTGTGGCCATTTTTCTAGCCTTTGTCCAGTGGATTTCTTTCTTTTAATTTATTTAGTTTTGTTTTGTTTCTTTCTGTGTGTTTGATTTAGATCTTGTAGTGCTGGGGGTTAAAGCCAAGGCCCTACACATGCTAGGCAAGTAAGCGCTACTACTGATCTACATCCCCAAACCAACCTAGATAAACTCAACAAACGAAGGGCTAGAGCCTAGCCTCGTAGCAGAGGGTTTGCCTAGCCTGCACAAGGCCCCGACTTTCATCCCTGACTCCAAAGAAGTGTTTTTAAAAATTTTTTTTTGTTTTAATGTTAACGGAATGAAGTGTGATTCTGCATGAGACATGTCAGAGACAAATGGACCATACCAGAAACCATCCATAAAGATAAACTCAATAGAAAGTAATCTTTGGGCTCTAGAATCACAAGAAGTACAACAAACTTAGCATATGTCTAACAGTCTTCCATCCTCTTATGTTTTAAGCTGATGATCTGAGCCCCAAGGATAAATGTCCTTGGACAGAAGGGTGTACTCAAGCTTGGAGTTGATAAAAAAACAACCTTTTTCTGCATCCACGAAGACCACAGCACAGTGTATCAGAGTAGTCTCCTTGGTTAACTACCATTGGGCAATGTGGAAATTTCTTTCAGCTCACTCACCTTCCTTTGTAATCTTATTTCACTTAAAGGAAACCACCTTTCGTATTAAAGTTGAGATCACCCTGGGCTAAGAAACTCAAAGCCATTACATTCTCCCCTCCTACCCCTCGCCCCCGGGAATTCTGATATCCTTATTTTTATATCCACTCACATTGTTCAGCTAACATCAGTTTCTGTCCTATAACACATTGATTTAGTGTGAACAGACTTTTGAAGTAGATATATTTTCATAGTCATAAATGTCTAACATTATACTAATAAAAAATGTCTGAGAGGAAGTACATTAGGATGTTAATTTTTTGGCATGGTAGAATATACAGGACTTCAATTCTTTATATTTTGAGAATCCACAATGATCTCAGGTTACTTTTTAAAGATTTATTTTTTAAGTATTAATTATAAGGATGCGTGTATGTTGATGTGTGTGTTTGTGCACATGTGTGCAAGTACCCTCAAAGACCAGGAGAGGGTGTCAGAGGCCCTGGAGCTGGAGTTAACAGACAGTTGTAAGCCACTGGATGTGGTGTTGGGAATTGGTAACACAAGAGCAGCAAGCACTCTTAACCTCGGAATCTATCTTTCTAGCCCCTCCATATTTTTGGGGGGTGGGGGCAGGTTTCGAGACAGGGTTTTTCTGTACTGTTTTTGGTGCCTGCCCTGGATCTCACTCTGTAGACCGCAGTGCTGGGATTAAAGGCATGTGCCACCACCATCCGGCTCCATATTTATTTTTAAGATAAATTTTTTTTATATAAAATTACTTCTTCAGAGTTTACATACATACTCTGATATATACCTTGAAGGCTGTACAATCATTATCTTTGCAGGGATTATATGAAAAATAATTTGAAGTCACACAAAATAAATAAATAATGCACAAAACTAATTGGGGGGGGGGAATGTTCGGCCTTAGACGGTTGTTGATGGTTCCCAAAACAGTTAATGGACACACAAATAACGTAAGTGCTAAATGAACAGGTTTTGTTTTTCTGAAGTGAAACCTATAAATGCAACAGAAAACATACTTTCCTGAGTATTTTTCTCTGAAAAATCAGTGTTCACTCAATATCATAGAAAGAAGTGAACAAATTTCTGACATTTAAAAAAAAATGTAGGTTTTTGTTTGTAAGTTTCCTTAATTTGGAGACTCTTGGGGGTCCATTTCCCAGGTTTCCCCAACGTGAGAGGGAATTCTGCCCCGGTAGGAAACGCCTGGAATGAATTCCCTGTAATTTGGTCCTCTAATCAAAAGGGCCATGGCTAGGGTGATCTTCACTCAGAATTTTTCCTAGATGTGTCAGAAATCAAGTATCTTTAACTGCCCGCTACCAAATCACCAAGAAACCAACCATGTCTGATCTGAGCCCCATTTAAAGGTCTTACGTTTTGAACTCCGGGCATTCTTATTAAAATTTTTAAAGCACAGCCAAGAATAAAGCTTAATGTGTATTTTACGAAAATTAACTAGGGAAAGGCATGAATGGCAAGGCAGCCCGGTTAGGAGAAGAATGCGAAGCCTCTCCCTGTGTGGGAGATCCAGTGCTGTGTGCCCTGCAGCGGTCTTCCTGAGGCTCCTAACCCTGAGGTGCATCTGCTCCACCCTTCCTACTTGGCCGATAAGGTAGCTTATCCAAGGTCACCTTCCACAGCTTCAAACCCGTGCATTCCTGATTCCAGAGACTGTTTCCCTCTGAACTAAAAAAATTAAGAGTTTGGTTCTTTTCAAAACTAAAAACCAAGCATAAGGACAAATGATTTATTGTGTAATATTTTCTTCATATTTTTCAAGATCTACGCAGTCCTCCCTCCCCTGCTGAGCACGATGTACAGGGCACAGACCATACTTTCCAAAGCTAGTGATTAGAAACAATGTGGCAAAAAGAATGATAATCTACATAGACTTGTTGCAAAGACTTTTTCAGGGGCACAAGAACAAGATTCCGATCATGATGTTTGTGAGAAGAAAAAGAGCAAAGAATGGCCAGTTAGAGTGAAGCGGGGAGGAGCCAAGGGGCCTTGTTTAGCTGAATGCTTAAGAAAGCCCTTACCTGATCCTGCAACAGACAAGTTGGTATGCTGGAGTGCTGCTCCCTTTGGGGGCAGGGTTTGAACAGTGTAGATAGTGCTTGTAAAGCCACACACACAGCTACTGAAGTAAAAACCACCCATTTTGTCCAAAATGCAACGCAGGGATGATTAACATGTAATGTTGTTCTACTTTAAAACAATATTTTTTTTTTTCCTGACTAAAAAAGGACCTGGTCCTGTGCAGAGCGGGCAGAGGTTTTCCACGCATGAATGGCTTTCCTGGTGATGTCAGAAGTCCCACTTCACACAAGACAGAGCTCTAGGAATCCCATCTGGGTACATCTGAACGGTGCTTTTGTGGTCAGAGCGAGTGCCCACAACCACATATTTCCTGGGACTCCGCCCACCCGTACACTATCAACTGAACCCTGAAGGCCTGAGGAGTACAGGTCTGTTTACAATGACAATCACCAGCCTGGGGAGTTGGGAGGGACTTACCTATAAATGAGATTAGGGATGTTTCTTAGATAAAACCATTAAAGTAGGGCTGTGGCTGTAGCTCCACTGATACACGTGCTTCCATAGACTACAGAAAGGGGGCGGAGCCTTAGCTTTGCAGAGTCAAGTGTTCCAGTACCTGTCTGTGTCTTTGTCACACAGCCAGTTCAAGGCCAGTCTGCGATACATGAGACCCTGTCTTACAAAGAAGAGGAAGACAAAGAACAGGAAGAGGAAAAGGCGGCAGCAGCAGCTGAAAGACAATCATCTACACAACAGTTTCTTGTGCACAACTCTAAGTTGCCTTGTGGTTTTGTTTCTAAGTTCAAAAGTCCTGGGGCTAGACAAAATCTGCATATATATTTAATAAGTATTGTTTATTACTCAGGAATAGTTTCCCATCTTCTACTTAAATTTGAGAAAAATAAAAGCAAAGAAAAAATATCATGTATTCTCTCAAAGCAATACTTCATTGAAGTTTATTTCAAAATAGTTTTAGTTATACACAATTTATCAAATATATGTTCTTATCCAATTTTCTAACCCAACCCAGCTATGAAATTCAGAACTCCCTCCCTCCCAGAGACAGAAATCCCAGCCCCTTCACAGTTCAGACCATTGGTGGCCTTTTTGATTGTCATAATGATCTTCACACTAAGTGACTCCTGTCTATTCTCTAATCCCCATTAGTCCTAGATGCACATCGAAAGACGCATTTTCAATAACAGTCAGAATAGCAAGGGTGTTAAACCAATGCAACGTTCTACAAATCAGTCATGTGCATGCTCGTGTGTGTGTGTGTGTGTGTGTGTGTGTGTGTGTGTGTTGCCATGGGGTGGGTTTAGCGAGCAAAAGTGAACAGAAAATAATTGTTCCAAAAGACAGAAGTGAAATGAATGGGTAGTTCTAAGACACCCCCCACCCCCACCCCTTAGTAAGTAGTCAATGAATCTATTTATTACCTATTTTGTTAGTTCTGTTTTGTTTTTGTTGTGTTTGTTTCTTTGTTTTTGAGTCAGTCTAACTCTCAGGTTATCCAGGCTGGTCTTGAACTCATGGTTTTAGCAGGTCCTCCTTCCTCAGCTGACCAAGTAGAGGGGACTAGAGCCATACACTACCATAGGTAGCCTATACCTTGCATCTTAAAAGCAGTTTTAGGTAACAGTCTAATGTCAAAGAATCTCCATGTGTTCAAAGGCTGCACATAGAAATGAGACAAGTTGCATCTGTGAGGCCACCTGACAAGAATTATCATGGTTGTGAACAAGAGTCTTCAGGCCACCTTTCCAACATGAGAGCTAAGATGTCAGCCATGGGCTTCAGTTCAAAACCCATGGAAGCTCTTCTATTTTCTGTCAAGGCTACCACAGTGAAACTAGCCTGGTCAGGGGAACTGTGAGCATAAGGGTGGTCTTTGTGGCTCTTTCTTCATGTCAAGCCTGTTACCACCCAGAGGGGCATCTCAGAAAGAAATTCTGCATCCAACGTGATAATATTCAGTGTGCTGGCAAGACTGTTTCTGTATGAATACAAAATATTAAAAAAAGAAAACATTTGTATTCGTTTTTTAAAGGGTTATATAAGTGAGTTTTGTGTTTTAAAAAGTTAGAAAATAAAAAAGAATAAAAGCTCATTGTGTGGCCACTGTTGAATATCATAAAGTGGTGACCCTATAGAATACTGTGCCAAGGCTAAGGCACTGGAAGAGACACTAGCCCACAAATCTTAGTTCTGCCTCTTTCCTTTAATGTATATGTATCTGTGTTATGTGTGCACTCATGTGTGTCTGCCTGTGTGTGGGCACATATATGTGTGCAGGTACATGTGCACATGTGTGTGCATGTGTATAGAAACCTGAGGTTGAAGCCAGGAGTTCCCTTGATTGCTTTCCATTGGGGTAGGGTCTCTCAACTGATTAACTAGCTAACCAGCTTGCGAGGGATCCCCTGTCTCTGCCTTCTGAATGCTAGAATTTGAGGTGGGCTGCTGTGCCTGCACAGCATTAATGTGGGTTCTGGGGTTCTGAACCCTAGTCCTCACACCATGCACTGAACACTCTCCCTACTGAGCCATCCCTTAGCTCAGTCATGGGCCAACTCTGCCTGGTCCTATAACTTTCTGATTTCTGCTTTCACTGTTAGAAAAGAAGACATCAGATCCAGTAACAAGCTCATGGCCAGGAGCTCCAAATATTGTTGATTTCTACAATCTTCAACACTTTGATACCATGACTAATACATCTATGAGAAAGTCTCACCTCTAAGCTAACTTCTTAAACAAACATGAAGGCACATGAGCTTCATGATAAGACATACCACCTAAATAAGGAAAATCTGTTCATAGACTTGAGAAAATGGAGCCACTGTATATGACAGCTTTCTAAACTTTGGGTTTCAACCCCACATAGGGTTATATTAGTGAATGTGGGGATCACAAAAATTTGGCAATAAGCAAAAGGGATTTGAATCCACAATAACCAAAAATTAACACAAAATCGAATGTACAATACATCTGAGTGTCTAATGTGTGGCATTACACGACTTCACTGCAGCCTTGGTTCTGAACACACAGCATTCCCATTCTGCACTGCAATTGTGGTCACACCACACAACATCCATGAACACTGACTGAAACACTGCAGCTCAGATCGAAGACTACTGTGCAGTATCAATACCAGCATTTTTACTGTCCTACAAATGTTCTACTCCTATAAAATCATAGTAGAAAACAAATTTTAATTTCATAAATCATTTAATGAATTGGACTTGGGATTAGGACAGGATTACCAACAATTTCTAAAATGGTCCTCAACACATTTTTGCATTATCCATGTGTGTTTCTGCAAGGTGGCATTCTCAGCACTGATGATCATAAAACCAAGGTCTCAATCAACTTGGGAAGTACTGAAGATACTCTGCACCTACCGTAATATGTTCAACAAGATTTAATTCCTTATGTAAAAGCACAAAAGCACTCTCATCTCATTAGTACGGAATGTGATTTTTATCTTTAATAAATGTTAAATTATATATATGCCAAAGAATTGTTAAAGTTATGATTTATTATAAGTGAACACTTGGTTCTATATTTTTTATATATCAATATGGCCAAGATATGTAAATTTTCTCAGGCAAAAAGGGGTCAGGAGTGGACAAAGGCCTTGTTCTCCATCATGTAGGCCAGGCCTTACTAACATTCTTAGGCAGCTGAATATACCATGACAAATGCAGTGCACTTATATGATCCTAAGTAAACTCATCCATGTATTTATGCTTCAGATTCCTCATCTGCAGAATGGGTACCATTACAACCTAACTGAATTGACAACAATATAAATTTATGTTTGGCCTTGGGGTTTAAATCAACTGATATGTCCTAGAATTTGCCTAGCACCACTAACCTTTCTCAACAAAGTAAAGACTATTTGAGCCAATAAAATACAGTGTTACTGGCCAGAATGGTGAAAGCCAAGAACCAGTTGCCGAAGTGATGGAATGAACAAATTATTAGAGAAAAAAGCTTGTCCTAAATGTTTGCAGCATCACTGAGCATATGTCAGAAGAATGTTCACACAGCAACAGGATGGATGGGAAGCAAGAAAAGCAGCCGAGTTTGTTCTACTGAAGTCAAGGTCAATGTCTAATCTCCAAATAGCTTCTTTATCTTCAGTAACCATATCAACTCAATGGCCACAGTGAGCTACAGCAAATATAGCACAAAACTCACAGCTAGAAATGAAATCAAACGTTAGTGCATTCTGCTCCTTTGCCATCCAAGGACCGAGGATGGAGCCACATGCAATGAAATCTTCTTAGCCATCCAGGCTTGCACACAAAGGGCTTTCATTATTTTCTGACAGGAAGTTTTCCTGCTATGCTATATGTCAGGTAGTACCTCAGAATTATTTTACATGCACACCCTAACTCCAAATGTATGCATGGATGAGACTGTGCATAGGAAACTCTATATTCCAGAACTGCTTTCTAGAACCTGGATGTGAATCAACTTGAGTTGAGTAACTTCTAGTACCCCAGCTAACTGGACTCAGTTCACTCATCAAAACCTAATTTTAATTTTGATCCTTTGAGCCCATGTCAAAGTGAGAACCTAAGACAGCTGAATAATGAGAGGCTCTTCTGTACCAAACCCACTTCAAGAATGTCGCCAGAAGAGTGGGTGGCACATCAAGGAGCACAGAGAAGAGCCCCCACTCAAGTTCATCTTAGAAATTGCTTGGTTAGTGTCATCCAGCAACTTTTGGGATATAGGGGGGACAGAGCATGGGGGGACAGAACATCAGGGAGGAAACAGGAGGCCCTCTTGTCAAAGTGACAAGAGCAAGTCATACCACAGCAAGCATGTACCCTTAAAAAGATGACCCGAATACAGATTTTACTGTCCAGTGGCCCAACTGGAGCTTGGCAAATGGTTCAAACATTTGGACAGGATCATTTTCCTAAATGTACTTTTAGCATTTAAAGACCTAGGCCCTTCCAAAAATATTTTTTTCTTTCCATTTTTTTTCTTTAAGTCAATCTGAATAGCAGTTATTGAGCATTCACTGTTACAAAGAACTGTCACAAGCACTAAGAAAACATGGTCCCAGTGTTCAAGAAAACACAGCCTGGTGGAGATGAATTCACACACAACTGACTATCATGTAAGCCAGACATAGCTAGCATAAGGCAACGTAAGCCATGTGTGATGGTAAAAGGAAGAAGTAAGTAGGCTAACCAAGGAAGGATGGACAGAAGAGCAGGCATTCCCTTTCTTGTTCCAGAAAATATCTAGGGCAGCATGAAGGCTAAGCAGGACTTCAACAGGCAGAGGAAGTCCCCGGGTAGCCCAGTAGAAGAGCCCAGAAGAAGGAGGCAGACATATTGGTCACAGAGATATCTGTTTTACAACATGGAGTGGGTAAATGTTCTCATGGACCTTTACCTCTGCTATGCACTATGGGCACCTTAAGTGTCAGCACCCATGCCTTTTCCTTTAATAGTATCGCTGATAGGCTCAAAAGATTCTTGGGCTCTTTCCAATATAATGTTTGCCTATAATGTCTTCTCCACGGCTTGACTCCTTCATTTAGACAGGGCAGGTTTTAACATGTGGCTCACGGAGAAAAGTGAAACCACAGGCACCAGCAGAACTCAGAATAAAAAACACATTTTGAAATAAAATAAAGGTTAAGCTCTCACACCAGCAGACCTTGCTTGATCAGCAAAAATGTAGGTGTTAACAGGAAATCGCTATATTGTGTAATCCCCATTTCACCCTCCACAAAATTGCTCTGTAATTCGAAAGAAGTGAAGCAACAATTGGATGGATGACCAGTTTTGGTTGTTTACATAGTTTAATGCACAAATGTGCAGTTTCCATGGCTTTCAGAATGACGTGATTTACATGAAGCTCCAACGATAAATAAAGTTGAAGTGCTGCATTATAGTTAGCATATGGTGAAATTTGAAGCGAAGCTCTTTCACCCACTCCCTAAAATATATTTAAAATAGTCTCCCCATCAGGGGCCTTCATTTTTTTTTTAACACCGTGCTAATTCTTCTCTTGTGCAAACATAAGTTTTTTAATAAAGAGTGGAAAACAAAACACAACAATAACAAAAAGTATTCCTTGCATGCTAATCCCAGAGTGATCAGTGACAACTGAGTAAACTTTACAGATGTCTATAACCTTGTCATTTGAAAACTTAGTTATGGACATAATACTCTTGAACCACCTGGCATGACAGAACATCCAGGATAAGGTTATCAGGTCATTTGTAACAAATTTCACAAGCATACCTTTGGGAGAATGTGCACATAAGCCTTACACACTGTCAACCCCCTACAAATGCTTCCAGAGGGGATTTATACAGGCGGTTGGACTTCTAAGTCTTAAGAAACATCTTCTGTTTTAATATTTAATTTTATTTATGTGTATATATGTACGTCTCACATATATATATGTGTGTGCTACCTGTGTGCAGGTGCCCATACAGGCAAAAAGAAGGTACCAGATTGTCCTTGAAGCTGGAGTTACAGGCAGTTGTAACTTGCCTAAAATGGTGCTGGGAACCAGTTCCTTAAAAACATATTGAATGTGAGGACAAGGTCAATTTTTTTTTTCTTAGTCTTTCCCCAAATGTCACTACAGTGTCTTTCCTTTTGCTTAGACTTCGTTTAAAGGACCACCTTAAAGGACCACTGATGAAGTTTAGGACCATCTGTTTATTATGCAGCGAGAGAACAGTTAAGCTCCATTTTACCAAAACTAGGAAACAAGGCACAAAAATGTAATCTCTAGCCACACTTGCTATTTTGGAACACTGAGCAATTGTCCTGCTCTGGATGCTATGTGAGTCCCAAACCAGGGAAGATGGGACTGCATCTCAATTCCCCCTAACAAAGTAAAGATATTACAGTTCATTTCTTAAACAGATTATCTTACACTTGAGAGTCTCATTCATTAAAACCATCATTGATAAATAGCAATACGTGGGTATTTGTGTATGTGTGAGCATACATGTGTAGATGCAAGCATCACAGTCCATGTATGGAGGTCAAAGAACAACGTAACAGAAGTCAGTTCTCTCCTTCCACCATGTGGGTTCCAGAGAGGGAACTCATGTTACCGGCCTGGCAGCAAAGCGTTTGTGCTCAGTGAGTCATCTCACCAGCCCAATACTCAAGTGTCTCATAGAACACTCTTAGTTGGGAAATGGATCCTGGAGCTAGATGACAGTTTTCATTTCCAGCTGCATTTCTATTCACACCTACAATCTACAAATCTTTAACCTAAAATCCTCTGTGCAGAAACTCATTAAAACACTGTCCTGAAAGGACATCACGACACCCTTGCTTTCCCTTTGCCTAATGACTCAAGACCTCTCTCATAAATAGATTCTAATTAAATTATGCTCTCTCATGCAGTCCATGTGTAACTGTACCAAATACTCTTGACAGCTGATACTCCATTAAACAGCTCTCACTTCCTGCTTTCCTTTCTTCTTTCCTCTCCTCTCCTCAGTTTTTGAGTCAGGAATCTTGGCTGACAAACACTATTTTTAAGAATTTGTCCTAAGCTTTCATCAAATTATATTTTACTTATTATGACATATAAAACACAAAAGACTCAAGGAAATTTATCACTTTGAATACTTCATAATGCTTGGTGGAAAAAAAGGAGATGGATAGGTTAACAGGTTTTTCGTCTTCTTTCCAAGTAGGGATGCTGTAGAGGTGAGGATGCATCAACTAAAATCATCATGATGTGTCTTGCAAAAGTTATCGGCAAGGGTGTTCTGTAGAGGTAAAAGATACTGATTCTTTAGGTTGTCGGGGTATATGGTACAAAGGGTACTGATGGGTAAAAGCCAGACGTAAGAAATAATTTGAAATCTTAGCACATACCATGGTTTATGATGTGACTCACATTGGAATTTCCTATTTAAAAAATGTAGATGAAATGGTTGCTTCTCCTTGCATGCTTTGCCGTGTCTCTCAGTCGCTTTACAGAGCAGACAGGAACTTTACAGAAGTGCGCTCATTTGTAGTTAAAAGGTTGTGAGTGAGACAGCCTGGGCACTACTACTCCCTTTTCTCATCCACACTGCCCCTGTTCAAAACACTGCCATTCTCACTAGATGCTGTGAAGATTTCTGAAGGCGGTGGCTTGTTTACTTGGCTTTCCTCATTTCTTTCTGCCAGTACTTTAAGGTGAGTACATGATTAATTGTGTGGCTGTGATAATCCACTGGACTGCATATGCAGTTGTTGAAATATAATGAAGTTGGTGTGTTTTGTCTGCTCAATGCAATCACCATCATAGACTTTGTGATACTATTTATTTTAGAGATCCCATTTCACAGCACGGGCTCAACTAGTAACTGCTAACCAACACACAAATCATCAAGGAGATTCATTATAGTAAGTCAGAGGCTATAAAGAAAGGTAGGTCAATGGTCTAACACTAGTATTTCCTGTAGATTGGATCAATTAATCTTACTTGGGGAAAAGACCTTTTTTCTATGAGCTGTAAAATGTGATGGTTCATTTTATTCATTTATTTTGTGCGTGTATGGCATTGGGCCTTGTACATAATAGGTAAGTGCTCTGGCACTAAGTTGCCTCCCCAGCCCTTCATGGTTAATTTTAGCTATCATATACTGGGTTCTTCCAATGTTTTAGGAGGAGCATTCAAAGTGCTTTACACAAATTAACGCATACTATGATCCTTGTCATACAAATAAGAAAATTGCAGCCCAGAAATGTTATGGTGCCTGCTCAAGACTGCATTGCTAATAAAGAACAGTTGAGGTCTGAAGCCCCAGGTGAGATCTGGAGTCTGAAACACTAGTAGACCATGCTGCTTCCTATGGGCAATGACCTGACTCTCAACAGTGAGGATGAAAACCACAGAGATTCCATTTATGTAGAAGTGTGTCCTTGCTATTAACCACGAAGTTATAAGTAAATAAATATGTTCCATAGCACACATTTGAGCAGCCATAGATGTCATTTTTAACAATAATGTCCTCATAAAGGTGAATGCTGGACTGCATCAGAGATTTAAAGTAAGCCACAGTTAGAGCTGGCAGGGTGGCATTTACTCACAGTCCCAGAGTCTCAGGAGGCTGAAATAGGCGTAGAGTTGGATCCCAGCCGTTTAAGCCTTGCTGAACAATATAGTAAGATTTCATTTCAAAAAATAAATTAATAACTAAGTAAGCCACAGGTATAACTTTTCCATGAGACAGTACTACTTCCAACCTGAGTGAAGATGAAAATACCTGTTGTCACCACTCAAGGTCTGTATGAAATGGGTTACATAACCCTAGTTCAATTGCTGAAGCATATGACTGAAACTTATACAGGATGAGTATTTCTAAACCTAAAATCCAAAATCTGAAGTGCTACAAACTATCAAACATTCTACGCACCAATAGAGTCACAAGTGGAAAATTCCACATCTGATTTTACATGACAGATTGTAACTAAGATGCATGTGCATTAAAAATGCTGTCTAAAATTGCCTATAGGTTTTACATATATGCATATGTCTACACACACGTGCACGCGCGCGCACGCACACACACGCACACGTGTGTGCACACACATACACATACACACACACACTCACACACACACACACATCATAAATGAATTTGAATTTTAGATTTGGGTTTTATCCCCCAAGGTATCTCATCATGTATGTGCAACTATTCCAAAGTTAAAAAAAAAAATACCTGAGACACTTATGATTCTGATCATTTGGATAAAAGATACTCAGCCTGTATACACAAAAATATATAATTAGGGGAGACATCACTTGTTTAGGGAACTATGACTAGAACAAGCCAAAAACAAAATGCACAAACAAAAAATCTTCCCCTGAAGGACACAACATGAGATGCATATTTTAATCAAGCAGATCTGGGTTCAAGTCTTAGTTTCTCTATGCTAAATGTGGTTCAGGAAATTATGCCCCAAGTAAGCACCGAACACTTGTGTCTACAATGAGGATATAAGCCGTACAGTAGCAGAAGGGTGAGAACCGAATCGGGGCTCACAGGTACACAGCTCTGAATTCTCCTTAGTTCTGCAAAGGAACAATAACTGACGACAATTTACAGAGGATACTGGCAACCAACAGCACATCTCCCTGGATTTGTACACAGAGAGATATTTCTTTAGGATTCTTTTGCTGCTGTTTTCTAGAAGGGCTCAGTTACATTCTTTTTTACAAAATTTGAGACTTATACATCCAGTAGTAGACGTACACAAAAAGAGAGGATAGAGACATGCCTTCAGGTTGTCTCTTCTCAAAATACAACTGCATCTCATAGTAAACCCCTTTCCAAAATTGTATACTACGCTTAAGGGACAGTAATAGTCACTTTTCAACTGAGAAGACAGTGAGCCCAGCCTGGAGTAATATGTGTGAGCCAGAATGGAATGGAAACCAGGAGACACATGGCTGGTTGTCAGAATCCTAGTCAAGGGCACCAGCCATGATTCTTCACACCCATCCTCTTCCCTTAAGATAGTAAGTAGTTTTACTTCCAAAGAGGAGGTGAGAGAATTTCAGAGTGATGTTTTTCCCCCCCATGGGGAAAGGCCGTTTTCCAATCCATTCCTAAGCATGGCAGGCATAATACTACAGAGATGCCGGGAGATTCTGGGGTGGTGAGGTCCCTGCCTTTGAAGCAAGCCAGCCAGCAAACACAAATGCATGCAATTTGAAATTTTAATTAGGGTGCCATGTGCTGGTGACATATGGCGACATGCTGACAGCTGGGTGTCCAGGTTCAGGAACAGACCTGGGTTCTGAAGTCACAGTTGGCAGAAGCAAAGTTCTCTGCTTGTGCGCTAGGTGCTAGTGTGCCTGGAAAGTGTGTTGCCAACATCCCCTGCTACCCCGCATCACCATCCTGCCATTTACAGACGCTGTCTTTAGAGGACCACCACTGCAGCTCAGACACGCAGTGAAACAAAGATGAAGAGAAACAAGAAGATTAAAATCCGATCCCAGTCCAGGCTGGATCAGAGTCCAGGCTGAACCACGTTCCTAAACAGCGCAGGCATTGATCTTTGGTGGACCTGGGACTCTCATACTCGTCCTTGCAGAGGGTGCTCTCTGTGGCATGAGGAGAAAGAGCGGTTACCTGTTCCAAAGTGCAAAGGAATGAAGCTCTTTGACACTGCCAAATGTGATTTAAAATTAGGTGGCAGACGTCAGAAGATGAATCATGTGAGGTATGGAAACTGGATCAAAACAGTTTAAGACAACTTGTTAAGCATTCAAAGTCTAGCTTGTTAACTTTTGTCTTCTCTCAGAATTTTTCTTCTGTGATGAATTAATAGTGGTCAGTTTGACCTTTGAAGCTCAGCAAGCTGCCTGAAAATGTCTCTAAATGGGTTAATGAATTGCCTTGTGGTGCTTCCACCCCCTCTGCCTGTCCCTCTCTGACTATTTACTGTGTGGGAAGTGGGAATAGTTTGAGTGTACTGTTTCCAGGCAAGCCCGGGATCCACCAGGAGCGAACTGAGGCTTCTCAGCCACACTGTGCATCAACAGGGCCATTTTTTGGATCCTTTTTTACATATAGACTTTGGAAACATAACCTTTGATTACACAGGACTATAGTAATGAGTAGACCAAGCTGGCCCTTCCGTGTCTCTCTGGAAATTTGAGTTTCTAACCATCAAGCCATGAAATTCTTCTGGAATAATATAAATATTGGCACCAAATCTCCCTCTCTCTTGCATTCTGAATCACTGAGTGGATTTAAGGTAGACTTGTCACTGGGGTAGAAATTCAATATATACCAACAAGATTAAAAGCAAGCATTTTAATGCTTTCCCTCGCCCCCTGCCCCAGTTTTAAACAGTATAAACTATTTCACTTTATTTTTACTATCAGTATTATTATAAGGTTGCAGAAAAATACAGTCATAACACATTCTACTTGTAGTTAATTTTTGGAAAGAGGCAAAACGAACTGAAAATAAATATTAGCCATTTCAGGTTTTAGACAACATTGTTGGACAACATAGACACCCACATTTACACCCCTAGCTGGAATCCCAGTAACTGGTTTGGACAGCAAATACACATGTGTATATATCTACCCTTCAAAACAAAGCATGCTGATTCGAAGAGCATGACCTCTGGGCAGCTCCTCTGGCTTTCAGATCTGCTCTCCCCTGAGAAATGTGGCTGGAGGCTCCTGTAAGAGCAGCAGAGAAGCCACACACAAGCATTTGCCCAATTCCAGATATACTTCACATTTATCTCAAGCCAGCTTTTACTATGTTAATATGAAGATTCCTTTACCTCAGAAGAAGGGGCCCACTGCCATGAAACAGGAAGTCACAAGGTACTTCTTCATGATATGATGCTGAGAGGCATACAGTTTTTGCTATGCTAAAGTGCTTTTTAACACTCTTAGATTTCTATTTACATCAAGTCTTAGGTACTGGTTCTCAATTCCATTATTAAAATTATTTTTATGTACTATTATTTTATCATTATTGTATAAAGTTACTATTATTTTAAAAGCAAACTACTTTCTTAGAAAGTACCTCCAAACTCTTTAAAGCACACCTACTACTTCTACTATCATGACAAGCTAATAAATGCATAGTGTCTACAATAATACTATGAAGAAGTAGCCTTCAGAGGAGGTATTCCTTGTGGTTCTAAAAGTCTACTGTTAATGAAGTGTACATTTTGATCACGTATGTCACAGGAAGGAAATGTGTTAGAAAAACTTTATAACAGAGAAGCATCATTTTTGGCTAGACAAACTATCATTAGATAAAACAGCTCATTTGTCTGATGCAAAAGTAAATTTCTCAAACACAATTTAATGAATAAGGCATTAAATTATATTTTAAAACCTCATAACTTTTAAGGATACAATATAATTAGAAAACAGGACAACATAAAGAGAACACTAGACTAAAATGGTCACCAGAACAATACTGTTCATGGGAATAAATTCCTAATTAGACCTTGAAATACAAAGGACTCAAGAAAATTAAAGTTGAGGTGAAACATTCTTAGGGTCACCTTTAATGTAAGGTGCATCACTATCCTGCCTAGCTAACATGACAGTAACTACCGAGTGAATGGATTAACATGGTATAAAATCCTTTTGACAAAGGCCTCTCAGTGAAGCAAAATTAACATCCCATGAAATACAATAGAAAAGAAAATGCTGTAAGGGAACACCTGAAATTTCTGCAAATATCTACATTGGAGAATCAATTGAGGATATTTCCATACAGATTCCCGGTTATCACTATTTGAACTGTGGCGGCTAAAGTCAGAGACACACACAAGAGGCAGAGGTAGAAAGGAGTCAGGGCTGATTTACCAGAAAGCTACAGAAAAAGACCCCTGATCTTAAGAGCAAATTCAAAGGGATTTGTGTTGGGTCTCCGGCTGGACTTACGCAGGTATCTTTGAAACTGAATGGGGCTTTCTCTATATGGTCAGGGTGTCTGGACTGATGCAGTCGCGTTTGTTAAACAGCTTTGAGAACCCGAGAAATTAAGAGCTCTGCCCGACCGTCAATGAGAGGTCAGGAATAGGGCACTTTTAATTAAAGGGAAAAGTGATCAGCATGTGATAGCTGGGAGGGCACTGCTCAGGTCTTCTGTGTCTCCTTCCCAGTTACTTCACAAAGCATCTTCTTCATTACAGGATAATGGGGTGGGGGGAAGGGCTGAGGCCTCCTCATTTCTGAACTCTTTCTGTGAAAATGAAGCTTGTATGGAAATTATTAGTTTTTCATATAAGAACTACTGGAGCTAGAGTTGCACCTTATAGCGTTTGCCACGTCGCTGCAAAAATCAATTAGTTAATGAATTAAAGGAACTATTATTATGACCTAAACTAGGCATGAACAATGGAGACAGGACTGACTCAACTTCAAAACAGTGGATGAAATACAGAGACTATGATGGCTACTCTACTTTATCCTGTGCAAAAAGAAACTCACCACTCACTTGGGAGGGGGAAATATGGCAGCTATCTAAGACGTGGATCTTTCAGAGAACACACAAGTAATTCTAGAACATATCGATAGATATGATTATCTGCCACTTAAGCAGGTCAAGTATTGTACTAAGCGTTCTACACAATGTATTTCGAAATCTTCACAGAAACTTTATGAAGTAGGGGTCTTTACAATGCTTTAAGGAAGGAAACTGGGAAACAGGACAAAGTTTAAGGTCAAGGGCAAACAGCTATCTAGTAAGGATCTGAACCCAGATCTCTGCCAGATGCAAAATTATGTTGTTAATCAAATT
Source organism: Peromyscus eremicus (assembly GCF_949786415.1). Classification (NCBI taxonomy): domain Eukaryota; kingdom Metazoa; phylum Chordata; class Mammalia; order Rodentia; family Cricetidae; genus Peromyscus; species Peromyscus eremicus. Next base: position 112,312,395 of record NC_081417.1, on the reverse strand, counting down.
AACTAATTATCAAATCAAATCAATCTTGTTAATCTCCACTACCACATTATACTAATGCTGTTCCTCTCTACACAGCACTCCTCCATTTTAATTAAATCTATCAGACCAATCAGTTAATTGGGTCAAAAGTTAAGTTCACTTTGAATGTACATAGACAAAGCCCTGAATAAAGCATAAGCACATGTAGGTGAGAGCATTGCCTTAGAATATCAATCTATCACAGCAGGATGCTTGCCTTTTGCTATTTCAACCAAAGGCCATAAAACACAATGAGAAAACTTAAAAGAGAAAGGTGTTACTATTAAAAGTAAATGTGTTAGCCATCACAAATCCATGAGGTTTGCAGCTTATCTAGAAAATGTCCTGTTTTTATATCATCAAGATACAAATGATCCTTCATCTTTCTACTACCGCTAATAGATAAAACATTTGAAGAGAAACATCATGAGATGCCTACTGTGCACCCTGCTATTAATTCTAGTTATAAGTAGTATTGGAAGACACAGTTCTATTATGGCTAATTCAATAGCTAGTCCTTCTTTGTATGGAGAGGGAAGTGGGCCTGAAGGAAAAGAAAACCACTGGAAAGAGTTGTCTAATGATTACAGAGGTAACTACTCAATAGACTGTCAACATGGTAAAGTTGGAAACTGAAAATAAAGTAAACAAATGCATACATACATAAGTAAATAATAAAGATCCTTGTAGTATTCAGTGATCAAAAGAAATAACAGAAAAGCTTCTTTTCATATTATGCTTTTCAGCTCCATCTTAGGCCCCACTGTTCTGAACAGCAGAGATAAAAATTTTCATAAGCACACAAACACTTCATAAATTGGTCCAAACCAAAGGCATTGGCCACCTGCCAACGTCGGTAGGTCTTGGAGACACATTCAATGATAATAGCATTCCTCCTCCCATATCAGGGGATTCTGCAGTTTCTGCCTGTTTGGAACTCTGTGATAGGCTAATCTGAAAAACATCAGAGTATTTTAAGGATGTGAGTAAGTGTTTTCAAGAGTGAGAATTAAAAATGTTCAAATTCTGAAAAGCAGATTAAAGACAGGTACACAGACAGGCAAGGGCCTGTGAAGATGACCAACAATTCTTTGGGATTCTAAATAAATGTATTACCACAGTGACTTAACAGAAGTGCCTCCTTGAACAAACCTCCAAATCTCCTCAGCATTTCCACTAAAGGCAGTCAAAGACCAAAACACGCACATTTCCTCTTTATTTTGATATTTCAAAATTCAATAAAGGCTCGGTTCCACATGGTGGCCTAAAATTAGGCAGTTTAGCAGACTAAAGAAAGAGAAGGAAGTTTTTTGTTTGGTTATTTTTAATATTCTTTAAAGCTTCTCCAGTCCATTTTTTTCCTTAAGTTTTAAGTCATGTGTTGGAAAAAAAGAAAAGAGGCCCCTGCAGGGCAAACTCAACTTCAAATACATGTCCAGGGAGAGCATTAGGATTTCCTGGCATCTGGGGGAACCATATGGCTTCATAATAACTCACCAATACTGTAAACCAAGACACAGCACGATTATGCCCATTTTGTGCAATTGATGAGGTGGGAGGATGTAGGGAGACTAGAGAAGTAAATGCCACAGAGCAACCAGGCTGCACAGAGATAAGAACCCAAATGATGTCATCATAAGACCCTCACCAAGATTTTCAAACACAGCCGCTATCTGCACACCAGGAGCTGAAGGAAACCAAAACCTTCAGCACCAGCCCCTGCCTAATTGAATTGAGGCCTGTAATGGGAGGAAGCTGTTTCTCAGAACTGAAGTAAGTGATGCTGGGAAGAGGAGGCAGCCAACCAACCAGGCTGGAGTCATGCAGAATTGGTAGAGCAGTCATCCAGAGTCTCCAGAAAGCAAATCCCTTTGAACACTTATCCACCCAGGTCACGGTGAAGCTGTATCATAGCAACTTGTGACTTGAAATACTACTATTCATTTGGTCATTAGTTTTTCTTGGTTCCTTTCACTTACCCGTATTTTTGATAGCCAAATCCTTAAAAGAAAAGGGAGAATGAGAATGTTGTCAAATTTCAATAATGCCCAAGTGTGTGTGTGTGTGGGGGGGGGGGTCGCCAATCTCTTAATGGCTGGGCCCAACATTCTTTCTGGAGTTACCCAGTAACAGATTAATGTAGCTAAGCATTGTAACACTGGGCTGAAGTACTAAGAAAACATGCCTGAAATTTACAAGTAGATTTCTCTTGCTTGAAAAAAAAATAACCAACCAAATAAAAACCCCAACAACAACAATGCAAAAAAACCCAAAACAAAACAAAACAAAAAACCATTTTAACCACCAGCTTCTTTCTAATTTATTATAGTGTCAAAACCCACGTCTCATCCTGGAAAATTTTTGGCACAAAGTTGGCTTTTTATTGTACCAGACTATTAAGACTACCAAACCTCAATCACAAAACTACCAGAAGAGTTTGGTGGTCAAGGGAAAACCAAACACATGCAAGACAGAGCTGGGGTCAGTGATGAATGCAATCCAAACCTTAGCTACATAGGTCTCTGTGAGTGGCAGGTGAACCTAAGATCCCTGACATCTGTGGTCTTCAATTTATATTTCTAGCCTCTGATATCTCACATATTCTAATTCCAAAAAGCACATTCTCTAAAGCTCAGAAGATGTTGTTTGTTCTGGTTCAGTAGGCAATCCCAGTTGTTCAGTTCCATCGAAAGATGTCCACATGATAAAGTTTACAACCTACCCCGAGACTAGCTACCGCTCCCTCTACTCCGGTGCATTTACAATGAATCACTATTTTGATATAGCCATAAAATGGGGTCAGATATGTATGTATGCTTACAAACAAAGGGCTGAGGAGGCAGGAAAAAGGTACTTAAAATCCTAACTACCAGCAGCCCTATTTGGGAAATGGCCAGACCTCTGAGGATGGTTCACACCTAGCACAATGGTAGCTGTTCAAAAATAGTAGTCATCGGTGAACACCCACAGTGCTGGGGTTAAGAATTCATTAGTTGAGTGGCTGGGGAGATGGCTCAGCTTTTAAGAGAATTATACTGCTCTTCCAGGAGACGGGAGTTTGATTCTTAGCACATACATCAGTAGCCCTTTACATCTCCAACTCCAGAGGGATCCAACATCTCTGGCCTCTGTGGGCACCTGAACTCATTTGTACATGCCTCCGTACAGACACACACTCATAGTCATAATAAAAAAGTAAATTTTATTTTTTTAAAAAAAATGATTAGTTGGAAATAACCACAGGAATGGATCCTGTTCTGAGGTAAACAACATCACATGGCCATTGAGACTGTGACCCCAGGATTCACCTACCTGATACTAATTCCTTGGCCAGCAAAATAAGGAATAACAGTTCTATGCTCCAAGGAGTGGTATGGAGGTTAATTGAAATAAATGACTGAAAACTGATGAGGCTTAGAACACCGCTGTCTGCTAAAGAGCACCATTCAATAATGTCATTAAAAATATAGTTCGTAGCATTAATTTAATTTCATTACATTGATTTAATATTACCTTATTAAAATTAAACAACACTGTAATGAGAAATAGCAATGTGTGGTATTTTCTCCTACCCCTAAGACATAAAATGTGAGTTAACATCTCCAGAATCCAAGATGTGTTCCAAACCCATTCCATCCATCAGCCCAGTATTTAGCAGGTATTTGAGACTCAGCCTCCTAACACTATTAGCCCTTCTGCCCTTACATAGCAAAGTACAGGATGTCTTTCCAGCACAGGCAAATGGAGTCTCTAGAACAAAGCGTTGGTGGTGAGCTTATGTGAACGCTGGAGAAACAATCAGGGGCACTTATTAGAGCCACACTCTGAAGCTGTGACTCTACACCTGCAGCCCAGGTTCCTGTGTTACCCAAGCAAGAGAGGTCACGAGACAGTGCCTAAAGGTCAAACACAGGTCATGTTTTAGCTTCAGGGCTGGGGCTGGGGCTGGGGCTGGGGGGCTCTATCTGCTTTGCCCTCTGTCTCCTCACTTTGATTTGAACACAATACCCATCTGGTCCCTTACTAGCTTGACACTCTACCCAGCCATGACGCCCTAGATTTCTAAGAAGCACACAGCTGGTCATTTTCCTTTATATATATCATGTGCCATTCCAATGAGCCTATGAAATAATCATTGCTATGTCTATGAAGTAGACATTACTATCTGTACCTCACAGGTTTAAAATACTAACTGTAACCTAATTTATCCTGGATGGAATTGGGCATACAGGACTTTGAATAGAGCTCAGATTCCTGTAAACCTGGCCTTATGTAATGGATGTAACTTGGAAAAAGGCAAACTGGGTATTATAGCAACAGTTAATCGTAAAATAGTGGCTAAAATTGTTGTTGAAGAAGGATGTGTTCAGCTATACCATGTGGCTGATCACAACCTCAGAAGAGCAGGCTTGTTATCTGTCCTAAACACCCAAGCTTTACCAATAAAATTCACCTAAATGCCAGCCGTATTCTCCACAGCACACAGTTAAATAATTTGCTCCAAAGCAAACAGCGGTTTCACGGTAGGGCCAGGACAACTATGTTACCCTGTTTGAAGAACCGAGAGCAATGCACAACTCCTACAAGGAAGGCAAAATTGTTTCAAACTGAAATAGAAAAGAAAGGAGAAAAGAAGTCCCCTGTATCTTGGTCTCAGTTCTCTGTATATATCTTGCTCTGCAGCACAGCACACAATAGACACTTTGTTCAACTCCTCAGGGCTATTCATCTACTATAATTCTGGGTGCTTTGGCGGATTGTGTTCTTCCTTTTCTGAAACTGAAAAGACGGTTATGTAAGGAAACATCAAGAGAAAGCTAACTGCTTCAGTTCACCAACTGGCCAAACCAGACCTACCATCTCCATGCACTGAATCCTCCACCAGGAAGCCTAGGAGAACAGTCAGACACTCGGAGTCTTGCTTAGCCCTGCCTCTGCTTAACCCTGCATGGGCCAGGACATGGTCCACCACACTCAGATCTCCTCAAGCATGGACATCAGGCTGTAGACACAATGGTGGGCTTGCACGGACACCAGGCACACAGCCATGGGAAATGAGGATGCTATAGGCTTCTGAAGTCTTCAAGGCACCTATTAAAGGCCTTCAAGAACACTATTAAAGACTTGTAAGCTTCCTGCAACACAGGAAAGCAACGCAGAGGCAAGCTGGGGCCAATCGGACCTTCTGTGGGTAAGCTGGGACAGACAGACTGGTGTGCGGCACAGTCTCTGATAGAAAAACAGATCTTCCTGAGGCTTATATCTGACATCACCCAGGCAGGGGGTGGAACACTGAGTCTAAGTAGAGAATGTCTCTATGCCATTGTCACAGCCCCTCACATGGGAAAACAAATTGCCTCACAGATGCATCAATTCCTAAGTTGAAATACAAAGCAAGAGGGGTAGTGATTTTTAAATTAGTAAGGCAGTATGGCAGTTACAGAGGCAGCTCCATGATGATGCCCTTCCAAGTTATAGACCTGTTCTCCTAGAGGTAGATAGGCTCAGGGCAGATGCTAACACAGGGAGAGAGACTCAGGCTAGTCATGAAGGTCACAGATCTCACTTCACTATGGCACAGTAATATAATAGTAGTTGTTGTTACAGGACCTATCTGTCACATGTTTACCATTTTCCAAGCAATATATTAAGGCTTCTACCTGAATCATCTCATTTAACCTTTCTATTAGGTAGATACTATTGCAGTTGGCATGCCAGCATGTCAACTTTCCTGAGGGCTTGGGGGCTTCTAAGTGAGACAAGTGCTGCTCCACTAGACTCCAAAGTGATCAGGCATGAAGATTACCTATTCCAAGAGGGAGAATGCATGAAATTAGAGAATTTCATGACATCCAATATCCATCCAACATAGGGCCTGCTACTTACTCTTTCTTTGGCTTAGTTTCCTTCCCTAGAAAATGGGAAAGGTAATGGCAGTCTTTAAAAGGGTTACTGCCAAGGTTAAATAGAATAATACGTAAAAACACTTACGGTCTGATGCATTAAATTACATAGGTATTAGCTGATCATATTTTATTTCTAGCTCTAAGTAATATATTTTCTCTAAAAGGCCAATTAATCTAAACCAAATGCAAAAGTAATTGCAATAATCCTATGATGTAGGAATTATTTTTACTGTTCACTTTATAGATGAGAAAACTGAGGTTTATACTAGCTAAACAACCCGCTGGAGTATGGATGACTAGTCAATGCAGCCTCCAACACAACAGACTGACATCCATAGCTTCATACCCTCTGGATCAGCATGCACTTTCAAAGGAGAACTGAAGACATTATCGAGGTATGCATACTATATTAAGAGTCTTCTGGGGGCTGGTAATCTCTGGTAACCTATTGGATTCTTCAGTGAAATTAAAAGAAAATTGATAATACTTTGGGGTATTCCAACTTGACCAACATTCCATTCCCTGTGTGATTAGATACAATACAAAAAGCACAAAAGAGGGTATCTATGATTTTTTTTTTTGTCCTTGTAGGACTGACATGGAGGGGAAAGAATGAACATTTAAGTAATTAAACAAATTAATAGGGGCATTTTGGATTTTCATAAGCAATATTACATATAAAAGTATGACTACCAACCTCAGAGTCCTCCTTTATAGAGATATCCTTTGAACTAAGAGCTGAAAGACAAGAATACATCACCCACAGGAAAAGGGAGGGGAAATCATTCTAGGCAGGCAACAAGTAGAAAAGTGATTGTCAGATTCCAACACTCAAAAGGAGATCATCAAGGCTAGAACATGCAAAGAATCAACAGGATCAAGTGAGGCTAGGGAGGTAGGTGCAGATGCCAGACCATGTAGGGTAGGCCATGGCCACCAGTGTGAACTTTATTCCAAATGCATTGGAAAACACTAAACATTGTAAGCAGAGGGATGGTGAAAACTAATGTTCTTTAGACTGTCAGTCTGGGTACGGTGTGAATGAGCAAAATGGGGAAGAGGGAAAGCCAAGCTTTCTGAAGTCATCTGAGTAAGAATGGAACTGGAGACAGACCCCCTTTTTCTTTTGACATCTTTCCATTTAAAAACTGGAGATGTGTTTTATGTTTGATTCAAGTTGTTTATTAAAACTTAGCTTCTAACATCTTTACAGCCCAGAACTTAACTCTCTCCTTCAATGGCCTCAAGGTATGTGGAAACTGAGGCACGGGAATTCCAAGGCTTGCTCATGTCACATCAAGCAAGGAAGAGCAGATTTTACTCATTTAAAAAATCAGATGGGATGGGAAGGACACAAAATCATAATAAAGCATGAGAGTTTATACCAGTTTTCGGTTTGGGACACCTAAATCTCCACATTGGATCTGAAATCTTTACAATGTAACTAAATCCTGTGAGATTTATCACAGGATTCTCACATTAATGTGAAGTCGTCCAATTCAGCTCAGACACATCCACGGAGTCTGCAGGGTTAAAAGCGGCTCCGCGAAGTCAGAGAACTGTGTGTTCTGTCTGAGAAAAGTTCATGAACGTAATTTTACGCTCTTGTGTTCTTTCAGTTCCTTCCTTCAGGTTTATGTACTAAAAAAAACAACTCTCTAGGTTACACTTAGCCATTTTCTTACAAAAGCTCCCTAAAGTGACAAAGCTTTAAAAAAAAAGGGGGGGGGGGACCAGTATGAAGTTCCTGCTCTCTTAGAGCACGGCTCCTATCACACAATAATGTGTTATTTTGTTGAATTTTGGCATCCATCGAGCTTGTTTGGGCAGAAGCCAAAAAATTAAGAGTGTGTCGGTCCACCAGTTTCTCAGCAAAGAAGCGCTCTTCTCACCCAGCCAGTGCGCTGTGCCCTTGGCCTCTGGCCAAGAAGGGAAATCCATTTTACATAAAGAATGCACCAAGCTGAAGTGCGCAGAGACTTTTTACCTACTGAAATAACTTTGTGGACAAATGCCAGTCTGCGAGACACATTCTGCAGGAACATTTGGCATGCAGCGCAAGGCAGAGTACTCGGCGGAGGTAGCAGGCTTTTTCTGAACAAGGAAATGGCTGTGCTGCCCTCGTGGCACGTCACGTGCCTTGGCACGGCCCGCTGATTGGCTGCGGCGGGTAAACACGGCGCCATGTACGGCAGCGTTGCCTCGCAGGTCGTGAAATGGCGCCGAGGGCCCAGCCGGCCTCGGCCCCCTCAAGTTCCTTGTTTTTGTTTTTGTGTTTTTCTGCTTTTTTGTTTTAATAAAGCTCAGGGCTTTGAGTAGAAACAGATTTCTCACAAACTTGCTTCTCCTCCGGCTCGATTTTCACAGCTCGGCGTACACTCGGGCTGTCACAAGCTTGACAGCATTCCAGGGAAAACACTAACTGTAAACTTCGCAAGGAGAATTAAAGGAGCAGGCAGGAATGTCAGAAGGGTGTCCTCCCCTTGCAAAGCATGTGCATCTGCACTGGTGGCTTCCGGTATGCGCCCACCTCTGCACGCCACAGCGGGAAGGAAGGAAAAATAGATACATCTCCTCTGGCCGAAAGGCATGAAGGAGCCCTCTTCCTCTCAGGCCTGACCAGTTGAACACAGCACACTCTGATGTATAAATATTTGCCTCTGGCTGAAGTTCAAGCCCTATGTGGCTGCCAGACACAACAGAAACCCAACATCCAAGGGAAAGTGTTTGCTGTGGTGGTGGCCAAAGGGAACAACGGCCAGCAAATGAGCACATCTGATTGGCCAGGCCCACCTATGGCAATATCATAAAGCACCAGGCCACTAGCCACTGACCACTGGGGGTGTTCCCACCCTTTCAGTAATGGCTATGTTCTTTAATACGCAGCCTTGCTTGTTAACACAAGACCAGGAGACTTCCTGGTGGTTTCCCAGGTGTTCCTCCAGAACAAGCAGCCCAAATGATCCTAAACCATACTCTTAACTCTTACGACTCCAGAGAAACAAGTGAATGTTCCTTCAAAGTACCCAAGTAGCGTCTGTAATCTTTTTGTCTATTTCGACCTTTTCTGGTCCAGGGTAGGGCCATTAGCAGGGTTCCGGATTCCCATTACTAAGTGTTCTATAACAGAGGTCTTTAACCACCATTTGGTGAATTGAAGCATTAAAAAAAAACAAAAAAAAACAAAAACAAAAAAAAAAACCTCAAGAAAAAAAAATAAACCTCTGAGAGGTATCTAAAATGAATTTATTTTTAAAGATAGAGCTTGAACCCATGGCCTTGCACACATTAATCAACTGGTCTACTAGTGAACTAAACTCAGGCTGTTTGGTTTTTTTGAGATGAAGTATATAATTTGGTAGACTGCTACACTGGCCTTGAAATCACTATGGAACCAAGACTAGTTTCAAACTTAGGATTCTCCTGCCTCAATTTCTCAGGCAAGCATTTCATGTTTCTACAACTGGCTAAGATATTTCAAATTAAGTATGCATTCTTCAAACTGCCTTGCTCCAAACCAGAATAGTTCTAAAACAGGTAGAAATAGTAAAAGCTGATCATCAAAAGATTAAGATCTCTAACTGGGATAAAGAAACTGAATGAAAAAAAAAAAAGGATCATCAAGAAAATCTTGAGGAAAGTAATGAATTTGTGGTTAATATTAAGCATGTAGCTGACAAAGCTAAGCTTTCCATGACTTTCCATTTTGGGGGGGGGGTCTCAATACAATTAAGGTACATCGTGAACTTTTCATCATCCCTATATATCTGTCTCCATAAACAGTGTTGTAAATCACACTTTTCCTTAGTATGGCACAGGAAACACATTTAGCTTAACTGAAAAGTTATATAGAAAAGTCAAGAAAGATAAAGATATAAAAGGTTTCTAAGTATTTATTTTGATGTCACAGAAATTTAGGTAAAACGCTCTTGCTCTCTCTGTCTCTGTCTCTGTCTCTCTCTCTGTTATGGCTGACAGGGTTTTTTTGTGTAACAGCTCTGGCTTGTCCTGGAATTTGCTCTGTAGACCAGGTTGGCCTCGAACTCATAGAGATCTACCTGCCTTTGAAGGCCGGTGCTATGATGCCAAGCTCTGCTGTTAGGTTTCATTTGTTTCAAATAAAGCAAGCATTTGCTGAACTGAAACATTTGCTAGGTTTGTTGAAAATGAAGAATTTATATCCTATACACTTTAGAGTTTTAGCTTTGAAAATTCCCAAATCTTGATTAATCATCAAGGCTTAAAGAAACTTCTAAATCTGGCCGGGCGGTGGTGGCGCACGCCTTTAATCCCAGCACTCGGGAGGCAGAGCCAGGCGGATCTCTGTGAGTTTGAGGCCAGCCTGGGCTACCAAGTGAGTTCCAGGAAAGGCGCAAAGAAAGCTACACAGAGAAACCCTGTCTCGAAAAACAAAAACAAACAAACAAAAAAAAAAAAAGAAACTTCTAAATCTGACCTTATTGCAAAACTAAAATAATTTGACAACTATTTCAATTTTCAAATGTTTACGAAACTTTTAACAACTACATTGCCTTCCCATGATTCTTCACCAAATGCACCATTTAAATTTGATCTGTACTGAACCTTAGAAGGCCAGGACTTAGTATTGAGTCCAGCTTTCAAGTGATCCCTGAGAATCATGTGCAAGGGGATCACAGAGGAATGTTCTGTTCCCAGCTGTGAACAAGACAGAATTAGCTCAGAGATGTTTCCTCCCACTGCCCTGCTGGACGGAAAGGTCGAGATGGTCAGCTCTTGTAGTCTCAGCATGAACCGTCAAAACAACACGCATGTTAAAAATAGATTGTCTGTAGCAACCAAAATACAAATGCAGAAAGAATTGAAAGTAAAAATAGTTTTAATGTATTTAAATTTCAGATCAAACACTTTCAAAGAATGTAACCTAAAACCAGAGGGAAGGGATAGATCATAAATCATTTTCTCATTTTATAAACTCTCGAGCTTTAAAATTTGAAAAACAATCATTCTGACCTATGGCTGACACTTTTCTTAGGAAATTCCTTGGATTCACAAGTAATTCGCTGGGAATTAAAACACTAGGGGCAGATTTACCACTCCTATTTGTTTATATTTTGATAACTGCATTTTTCTCAGCCCTATTTCTATGGAAATAAAAATGTTGTTTACTATCAAGGGAAACTGTTTATCTATCAGTGGGGATTACAACTGAAATATTATGAGGTTCTTTTTAATTCAGTGGAATAACCAGGATGTTCCAAGGTGCTATGATAGGATCCATTCAACCACAGCGGTAAAGAGAAGCAGGAATAACTGCTGTCTTAGATGTAAGTAGATACTTAGGACTCATCACAAGCAGTGTGGCTAATAAAGTGTGTGGCGTTTGTATGATAAAATGCTAAAACAATAAAACTAAACTGGTGATGAAAGCAATTCTATCTTAAGAGACTTTCACACTGAACAAAATGTATCTTCTAAATAAAAATTATGTTACAGATGTAAATATTCCTTTGAAAGCCTCTGAATGCATCCTTTACTAGCAGAGGCTTAGCTCTGTTATTTGCAATTCCCTCATTGTACCACAACGTACATTACTGTCTGTAAGCTCTAATTTGGCATGGCGCATCATTAATGACCTGAATGGTGGCTGTTTCACACATACATATTTAATTACAACAGCTGAACAAATTACATATTTATGCTTTATAAAGGGGATTGCCAGTCGAATTCATTTGCTATGCATGCAGGTACAGGACTCCATCTGCAACAGCATCTGCACAACAAGAGCTGACAATTATCCATTGTACAGCCAGTAAGCATATCTGGGGAAACCTGGAAGGGAGGCAGTCGCATTAACCATTTCACTGCCGCTGCCAGCCCCATTTGAACCAGGGGTCAAATCTTCTAATCCGTTTTTGTTGTTGTTTTGTTTGATTTTATTTCTCCACGTCTTTGCAAGTGCTTTACCACAGCCCCATGCTCAGTTTTGGTATTTTTGCGACAATGTTTTGCTATGCAGCTCAAGTTGGCCTTGAACACAGTAGCACCCTGTTTCTACCTCTGAGGGTATGCAACACCATACCCAGCTTCTTCATCTTCCAAAACCTTGAGCAATGACTCAATAAAATCTAAAACTGTTTATGACACCCTAGTCAACCTTCTCATCTAGATCACCTTCTGGTACATTTAAGATGAGAGAAATTAACCAAGATTATAAATCCTGTACTATTACAGTGAGGCTGTCTGTTGTGAATTCAACTTCTTACATGATCAGACATCCTCTGACACAAACCGAGTGGGATTTATAGCCCCAGAAATCCAGCACTGGTCCTGACCACCCAACAGCTGCTCCTGTGAGACAACTACCCTGCCTTAGAGTCAGTTGCTATGAAGTTAACATTTTTTGCTACCAGGCTTTACCACGCCACACACCAGGATACTTGGAGGAAGTAGGTAAGGACTTTTAAAAAGAGAGCACACTCAGCCCCTTCTGAGAATCCCCAGACTTCTGTTGAGCCGTTCTTATCATCAATTGCTTTCTCTAGCTAAGCCACAACTAAAAGCTACTGCTCTCTTTTGGTCTTTTTGTGATAAGGTCCCATTGCCCGTGCTACAAACTCATCTTAAATGGCTGTAGGACTTTCCTATGTTTAATTTAATACAGCCAATGAGTAATATAAATGCTCTGAACCATCTCATCTACTTCAAAACCCAAAGAGGAAGAATCAAGAATCAGCCAATCAATACCGAGGTTTCGCATTATCATTTAAGGCTTTTGCTAGACAATAAAGAGGCTCCGGCATGATGGTCCCTAAAAGCTCCTCATGGTGTCTTTACCTCCTTAGGCCACAAAATAAAGAGCATGAGTCAGAGGTGTGGGTTTTCTAATGCTCCCTCTTGAGTAATAGAGTTCAAGTCAGAGGCTAACTGTGTGGGGTGAAGGGACAGCAAGCCTGGTTGGGGCCCTGAATAGAGTGGAAGGTGGAGTTCAGGCCTGCCGACAGATGCATAACTTGTAGAATGACCAAGTAAAAGGTATGACACCAACAGGTCCTTCTAGAGGACCAAGGGAACTTCTCATGTAGAATCAAGATTCACTTGGTGTCAGCAACCAGTGGCAGAGGTGGCCTTTGCATAGAAAATTAACTGGGAGCGACAGAAATGGGGGCAGTGGTTGCTCTGTGGGCTGTAAATTCAAACCAATGTTCAACAGAAGAAAAACAGAATCTTTTACATTCTTCTGGAGAACTACTGGAGAAACATTCCTCTCCTGGTGCTTGACAGGGGTACCAACTCCTGCAGGCCAGAAACCAAATGAAGAGGAGCCTTGACAAGATGTGACCTCTCATACCCTTGACCCTCAAAGTATACGGGCATCCTTGGATATTAAGACAACATTCTTCTGGCACTTGTAACACAAAGAACTGCCACCTCTGTGTCCCAATAGTTCTCCATCCCACGTACAGAGAAAGCACGGGCTGCAAGTGACAATGATGTGCCACTGCTTTTCTGAAGGATGAAACATTTGGATCATGTCAGGTTGCTACACCCACTTTGTAGATAAGAAAGCTGAGACTTGCAGAAGTGAAGGGCTTTACCCAACACAGCTAAATGTGCAGAACTGGGAAGAAAGCCCATTTCGTGGATTCCCAACCTCATCTTCCCACCTCAACTAACCCCACCTCCCATGTGTCCACTCAATATAGCTGTCACTCTCAAGTCTGGGTGTCAGCCTAGATGCATCCCAGCTGAAACAGGTACTGGCTTCAAAAGCAAACATGGTAGTAAGTTCTGGTGCCCTCCCCACAGGCTCTGCTCTGGGCACTCTGGAGGTCATTGTAGCTGGAATCCACATGTGTTCCCATCTCAAGTGTAGCAGGCTTTTTCTTTGGGCTGCCAGCTCACAAAAAAACAACACTTACTATTATGAAAGCTCAGCCTATAGCTTAGGCTTGTCCCACTAGCTCTTATAACTTAAATTAACCCGTTTCTATTCGTCTACATATTGCCACATGATGCGTGGCTTTTATCTCTCCTCTTACATGTCTGTTCCCTCTGCATCTGCTGGTGACTCCCCCTTTTTTCTTCCCAGAGCTCTCTCTGTCCAGAAGTCCCTGCTGTACCTCCTGCCTAGCTATTGGCCACTTAGTTTTTGATTAAACCAATCACAGTGACATATCTTTACACAGTGTAAAGGAATACTATACAATGCTCAAGCATGAATACCCAATCTTTGTTCCTTGGGTCTCCCTAGGGGGAGCCTAGGGGAGCAGAGGGGTGACATGCTTACAAGCAAGGCGCTACTTCTCAGCTCAACAATTACAGGTATATTTAGAATCCAGTAGGATTGAAAGGGACTGAACACAGCTGCTACCAGCAATTATCTGCTTATAAAGGCTTCCTGCCTTCCCCCACAGTGCTATACTTCCTGGGGTCACTTCCCAAATAAAGCATGTGAACCTAAGCCTTTGTCGTGGAGTCTCCTCGGGAAGAAATTCAAATTGTACAAACAAGGACTATTTTGATATACAATGAAGACCTAGTTTGGGGATCACTGCCAACTGTAACCTCTCACCAATGTTCCATGTACATGGCTCATACTGAACTTCCAAACAGGTGGACAATTCCAACAAAGCTGAAAGCCTCTCCATGCTACCAAGGCAATTGCTGGAGACACTTGAACTTGAACCCTGAGTCCAGCCTGTGGCAATTATCCTTCAGCAAGCTATTTAAGCCTCAGTGATAGCCAGCCCCTCCTATGAACATGGGGAATGATGGCTGATATACAATGGTAGGACCATGGGAAACAACAGGGCATTTTATAAGCACTTAGCATATGACCCACATATTTAATAAAGGAACTAGTACAGAATATAGAATTAACTTTGAAGCTAGATGAAAACTAGCATGTTTTACACAAATACAGAGGAAAATATTTCCAAGACTTCAAAATTCTCAACATTTTTGTTTTTCATTGTTTACGCTCTAAGCAGCTTTTGAGTAACCAAGCCTAATTCAAATGTGTTAATGCATTCACTTTTTCTTGCTGTGGGGAGCATCACCTCTAAAGCTATGGATAATACTCAGCAGCTCAGCCGACCTTGGTAACCTTCAAAGCTAAACTCCATTCTCTATTACATCCCTGCCTGATCTCTGATGATCTAGGAAAAGGGCAGAGGGAATAACCATGGACCCACAGAAGATAGATGAGCTTTGGTGAGGTGCTGTACACCAGTTTGCACTGAAGGAAGAGATGAATGGTGCCTGGAAAGAGCTGATTTACTGTCTGAGGATTAAGCCTCCTATAGATCTTCATTAAGAATGCTAACTTCCCAAGGTTGATTTGCAAGAGTGGCTGCTGCATGGGATAAAAGACAAAAAAAAAAAAAAATTAAAGTTTGCAAATGTCAAGGTCTTATGGGGCCAATGTAGAGATGGTTTATCAAAACCCCTCTCCATTCACAGTGGCTCACGGGAGTCCGGATAGCTGAAAAGGAGAAGATATATGTAATACATGATATTCCAACAAATTTACTCCAACAAATTTACTCTCTCTCTCTTTCTTTCTCTCTCACTATAAGCACTATGCAAACTACTGTGTGAGTATTTACGATAAAGAACACATTGCTAATATTTGTTCATTTATAGTTGTTTTAAGATGCCATCAGAACATCAATTGGTACACAACCTTCATATTATTATGAAGTTATCTGGGTTCACAGAAATACTTCTTAGTTTGGATAGTCCCAAGAATTGTTAGAGTTCCTTACAGAGGGTGGATAAGGTTTGTTTTTGATAAATAAAGAATGAATATAAAACCAGAAACAATAAAACTAGCATCTCTGGGGTATGTGGAGTACACTGGGGTGAAAGGAAGAGCCTGTTAGGACTTGGTCATACAATATGCTTTAGAAGGCCTTTTCCATTCACTAATTGATACTGGCCTCTCCTCATCCTACAAAGTTCAATATCAACTGAAAATAACATTTATAAAAACAAAATGGCAAAATGTATAATGAGGAAAAAATGAACATCCTTTTCAGCTGTGCTGACATAGCACTGGCTGAGGTTTTCCTAGTGGACTCCTCCCCTTCCCCCCCCCCCCCACATTCAGCCTACCTGGCATGGGGCATGGCTGCCTTTCTCTGTGCTGCACAGACCAGGCCTCCCTATCCACCTCCTTCCCAGCCAACCCTTTGCCACTAGATTCTCACTGTGTACTGACAGCGAAGGCAAGCTCACCTTCAGAAGTTTGCTACAGGAGCTGGAGAGATGTCTCGGTCTAGAAGGCACGTGCTGTGAGAGCGTACGGACCCCTCTTGGATGTCTAGAGCACATGTAAAACTAGGGCAGGTCATGTCTGTAACCTCAGCACTGAGGTCCTGGAAACAGAAGGATTCCTGGAGCTCAACGGCCAGCCAGTCTAGACAACCAGTGAGCTCTGGGTTCAGTGAAAGAGACTCTTTCTCAAAAATGAAGGTAGAGAACAACTAAGGGAAACACCTGATGTTTACCTATGGCCTACACATACGTACATACACACACAAATACACACACGGGGCGGGGTTCCATACACAGAGTGAGGCACAGTCACACGTCCATGTGCACACACGTATACTACACCCACATGCAACTCATGTACACACACAAATGAATCAAAAGAAAAGAATTTATGTCTAAACAGTGTGCTTTTAATTCTGTCAGAAAACAGCCGGCAACTATCATTTCTCTGTCTCTCCATTGGACTGTGAGCTTCTCAATAGCAGAAATATGATTAGCACAGAGTATAGCACACCATAGGTATAAAAAATGCTGACTAACTAAGTGAGAGAATGACTGATGATGTAACTATAATGAAGGAGGCAACAGAAGCAGGTGCAGAATATGGCCAACAAAAATGTGATTATCTTTGACATAACTCAGGTAGACTAGAATCTATGACAAGAAGATGTTTAAACACTGGCTTACTATAGTATGGCTTCCTATACTGCAGGCTTGGTGTTGTGGCTTTTTGTTTGTTTGAGTATTTTGTTTTGCTGTTTGTTTTTCAGGAACAGAGGGAAGAATAAAAGTTCCCAAAGGTTTAGAAAAGCCACAATTAACTACTATCTGGTACTATCCCCTAAGAGTTGGCATTAATGGTAGGAACATCAACTGACAAGAATTTTTTTTTCCAATCTACACTGATATATTTCTCAAAATCTTGAAATCCTAATAAACATCAGAACAAAGAAATCTTAGTTTAAAAGGCAGCTACGGACAATGTTTGGTGATTGGTCCATTAATGTAGTAAAGTTTACAGTATGTTTTTTGAAACCAGCTGGAGTTGGGAAAGGGGGACACACACCAGTGACGTCACGCAGTGCAGAAGGTCTTCCCCGCTGCACGTCAGGGTGCTGTCAAAGACTGCATCATGTCTGACTGGGTCCCGCCAAAAGTGTACCCATGGATCTCAGCTGTCACAGCTTAAAATAGGGCTTCAGTTTCAGGACCTATGGCCCAGAGAATGCCAAGATCTTTGCTCTCCATCCTACTTTAGGAACAAGATTCCCCTGCATTTCTGGACCCTTTATTTAATCTGTTGATTAAGATTAGATTTCTGTTGTTGTTATTACTGTTTGGGGGGATTGCTGGGTTTTCTGGTTTTTGTTTTATTTTGTTTTTGTTTTTGTGTTTGTGTTTTCTGTCCGGTTTGGAGCTTTTTATAATTTGGGGCTTTATTGTTTTATTTTCTCCAGTGCTTGAAATCAAAGTAGGTCCACCACTGAGCTACATCCTCAGCCATACCCTCTCTGCTCTTCTATATCACTTCATGGTATCCCAGGCAACACGAAGGCTGCTTTCATTTTTCTCAGGTTTCCAAAGGGAACATCAGATTCCTGGCTAGTCACCGGTTTGAGACCACTAAGGAGCTGATTCACTTATCAGGTCTTCCCTTCTTGCCTCCTTACCCCAATGCCCGGTGAAACAGGATATCAAATTCTTCTAAAGGCTCCTTTGGCCATTTCATAATTGAATGCGGAATTCTCCAACCTATTTCATCACAAGTCCATTTCATTGCACGACCACGTGGAAGGCAGAGGAAACCATCTGCTCGGTGAAGCCATCAGCGCGCACACTGCTTTCGGGGCAGGTAGCACTGTGCAGGAAAGGCCTGTACAACAGCTTTGCAAACTACCCTGGCCTGCTGAGAGCGCATGTGTTTCACAGCCCAGGGAGGCTGGGAACAGACCCAGGGCAGGGCTTCAGTAACTGCATTTAGCCATGGCCTCTCCGTCCGCAAAATGCCCTCACCTCCTAAGTCAACTCTTCCTTCAACTCTCACATGTGAAGGTGAGAGAGAAGAGAGAACATGGAAGCAGAACAATAACGTGGTAACCTTGCTTCAAGCGGAGGCCGAATCCAAGAGCTGTCCAACGCTCTCATCAGCTCTAGTCCGACTGATGTCTCTGCTCACTCTCCGCTAACACAGAATACATTTCCTGAGAATGTACTGAGGACTGGTTGCTATGCCATGGACTTCCTGTGCCTACTTCATCAATTCCCTAAGGTACCACGTTACACCAGCTTCAGAGGAAAGAAACCGAGGCTGAAAAAAAAAAAACAATGTGTCACCTGCCCCAAACTGAACAGTTAGTTAGAAAGTGATATGACTGGGTTATCTGGATATGACTCTGATACCCTCTCTGCAACATCTTGACAGCCCAGCCCCTAGAGAGGTAAGAGGAAGGAAATGAAAGGCAATTAGGAAGAGTGAGGGGTAAGGGACTGCCTGGGAATGAATAAAATTAATCCTTGTTCTTTTCTTGTAAGTAGATTTAAAATATCTATAAGAGGAGAACAAAGGCCTCCACTCCAGGAAAAATACACAGACTGTGATTGCCTTTCCTTTGTAAATGCGCACCGTCCAAAGAATCCTATATACAACTTGCGGGTGCATAGTCTTTGTCACAAAACCTGAGAGACTGTTGTGATCATAGAAAGGGAGAGAAATCCCAGGCATGGAGTCATCATCTTGCCCCATCACACACACGCACTGCATTGTGGGTAACCAGTACAGGGAGACAGCACACCTCTCTAGCAGCTCTCCCTCCCAGCTGACCTTCACATTCCTTTGCCAGAGCCAACAGTTTCTTTCCTAAATGAGCAACAAAAACTCTGGGCCAGCATCAAACCTCAAGGGTTCCAGCCCCAGTCATTTAGCAGTTGTGAAACCTTGAGCAGGATTTACAGGCACTTGGGCTACAGGTCCCTCATCTGTCATTTGGAGGTAACAATATCCACTCTCTCTTCCACATGGAGTTGTCAGAAAAATCAAATGAGAAAATAGATGTGAAGAGTCCCTTTGAAAACTGCAAATACGGTACAAATATAAAGGATTATTATTTTTGGATTCAATAAAACTTTCTCAATTGAATGAACCCTGTGTAGATGGATAGTCAAGTTATAATAACCAAGAAAAATGCTCTGGTTCTTGAAACAATTTACCGCGCTGCTCTCTCCCAGGAATGGACTCTGGTTGTAAAATGACTTAAATCAGCACTCTGCTATCTTCCGGACATAAATTGTTACTGGCTGAGGGTAGGTAGGAAAATGGCTGATTTCAGAGGTACACAGCCTTTGGCTACAAAAGGCTGGCCTTACCTAGTCATGGAGCATGGAGTAAGGCAGGAAAAAAAAAAAAGAGGTTACTGGTATTGTAAGAATTACCCAGGACAGGTGCCCTTATCTCCAACAGTGCTCAGAAGACTCCACATGCTCAAGCCAGCTTCTTGTTAAATATTTCAAGGATGCTAATGGGACCAGATCAGCTCTGTTATACACCAACAGACTGGCTTCATTCTGAAACCAATCATAAATAAACTTCTAAATACAGCATGTTCAAAATACGTATTTCAAAAACTATAACCAATCGTTGTGCCATCTGTCATCAACATGTACCCAACTCATTTAAAGCTACATTCTCCAGGGATGGGCCATACTCTCAGAGCCACTTGCCTTTGGAATAGAGGTTCATACAGTATTACCTCTAGTAACGTCTAAAGGTTCCTTTCTCTTTAGGAAGCAGAAATTCACTGCCAAACACACTGCTTCCATTCACAAGATTATTTATGGCACAGATAATTGAATTCTGGTCACATGACTAAGGAATACTAGGTCGAGAGTGGAAAGAACCCAACCATAATTTCTAGAGAGATCCATAAATCACGGCTTTCTTCCCCTAGAGGTTGAAGTCCTGGGAGCTCTATGGATTCTTCCCTGGCATTTATACCAAGTTTGGAAGCATCACAGAAATCCCTCTCTATGCTCAGCGGCAAAGCCTGTAAGGTAGACACACTTAAATTATTCTCTGTATTGGTTCGAAAGAATGCCTATGGGGCTCAGAGGATATCTGCCCCCTTTTATATAGGCCAAATGTACCATGTGTCTCTCTTACAGCCAACAGATCAGAATTAGTACACTTAGTACTAACCTATTCCAGTACTCTCTTTCCCCCAACAAGATCAGACACTCGCCAGATGCACACCACAAGTACAGCACCACGGACATGGTAGCCATAGGAGGCCAAGTCTCATGATCCTTCTCAACTCTACCAGCAGAAGACAGACCCAATGCCTGTCCTAAGCAAGGAGCTTCTCCCCAGGCCTCCATCCAGTGTTCTAGCAGAGTTGGGACTTTAATGATTCAATCAGCCTGTATTGCAAGTAACATTTATATCTCTTTGTGCTTCTTGGCTAAGCCTGAGAAATCACAAAGTAAGCATCTTGGTTACTTTCAAAATATTTTCTGCTTATTCTCTAAATTCAAATGCAAGGAATAATGTCCAACTAGAAGGTATAGGAAATGTGCTTTTTGCCTAAGGAAATGCTTTCTTAAATAGATCACATTTCCATTGGCTTGGCTTCTTAATTCAAGGAGATGGGTACACAACACCATCCTATCAGGATACTTTTCGGTCTGGAATAATTTTAGCATTTTAAATTTCCTCTACAGTTCCTTTTATTTAATGGTTTTCAAGAACATAATAAATAGAATTTGATGAAAGACGGTAAATAAGAGAAACTTAAAGAGTAAGCAAATATTCCACAGTTACACCAACATAGTAAGGATTCTAAGGTTGTCTATGGAATATGAGCATATTGCCATGTGTTTGCATGTACATGCTCACATAAACAAGTGTGCACATACACTCTCTGTAGACCAAAGGCAAAAGCATACTAATAACATGGGCATTGTCTTCTATAACCTTTCTGTCCTTTTCTAGTGAGGAAGCAATGTCTTCTTCTCTCCTCCCTTCCTCTCCCCCTCTGCCACCTCTCTCTTTTAGAACAAACAAAGAGGCATGTTACTGTCTAATAAAAGAAAGTTTGTTTCTTTAAAAGCTAATCAAGACCTAACACCTCTGCCAGTGCTCCAGCAATGATGCCAGAACAGCCTTGTGATAAGTATCCACCCATTAAGGAGGCAGTGACACTAATTTCTGTCCATTTCAGACCATCTTCTGATGCTCCTACTACAGCCACAGAGAACAGTTTTGCTGGAAAGAAAAAGGTGATGCACATATCCTGTAGTTATCAGAAGAATCAGTAGAGGAAAAAGTATACCCCCAGGTAAAAGCACAGGAATCCTTAACATATAGAAACCCCATGTTGTTTGGAATGCTGGGAAATGACAAACCCTAAGGCTGCCAGGTACCCGTCTAGGCCTTTACTAGCAATGTACATTTCTGACCCAATCTAACAATGTCAGCCTTGGCCATAACTTTTCCAGGAACACTCCAGCTGCCAGAAGGATAACCTAGGCTTTATTCTACATTCACTGGTGTCTCCACCCCTGCCCACCAGGCATATAAGTACATTATGAATCTGAAACACTATGACTCTGTCAAGCAATGTACCTATACTTACTCAATCCTTTATGGAGACAACTTCTCTTAGGGTCAGGGGTGCCTCTGCAAACCCAATGAGAACTACGGTTGATGGTACTAGAGACTATGTGCATGAAGATTTCTAAGGTAGCTCTAAGAGGCCAGACAAGGAGGCCAGAAGACTGTCTACAGGTTCTTGACACAGTTCAGATTGCCTCTCCCTACTAACTGTTCTCAGGCCTCCCAAGAGACAGAGCAGACAGCAAAAGACTAGACAGTGAGAAAGCCAGCCTTCACAGTGCTATAGCAAATGGAATGAAGGAGCTGTGAGCCAAAATAAACCCGTTCTCCCTTATGTTGCTTTTGGGGGTTATTTTATCCAAGCAACAGGGATGGAGCTAACCTGGAACGCAAGGCAGAGGAATACAGAGCCCAATCAGATGGCACGCCAGTGGCTGCACTGGAAGTCACCGAACCCTCTTCCCACTCGGCTGGGGAGCCCGCAGAAACATCAGGAAGAGCCGGCTGCGGCAATACAGGCAGAGAACAACCGGAGTCCCCAGGGAGGGTGAGGCTGGCATCAAGGAGCAGCACTCTTGAAGGGAGGCTGGAGGAGGACGTGGGAACAGCACCCCAGAAGCAAACAGCAAGCTGTAAGGTTTAACTAAAATGAAGAACACTGGGAGCTGGGGGGACACGAAATGTTCAGAATCCTCTTACTTGTGCTTGTCACACAACTAATGAAACCAAGCTGCAGCTCTCCTATGTTGTTTTCTAAAGTTTGCAGTGGCTGGGAGGGGGTTAGGAGTGTTTTCTGAAAGCTTTTAAGACCCTCTGAAATTATTAATTAGACAGAGAAGGGCTTTAGGGAGGAACCAACTAAATTTTACAAATAAAGATCCCTTTAACCAGAGCCAGGATAAGTTTAACACGTTATTTGTGCACTTCCCGCAAATAGAGGCCCGCTATTAGGAGTACACCCTGCTCAGATTTCTCTGTTTTATGTAGCTGCATCTTCTCTCCAACAGAATTGCGATAAGATAGAGTCTGTGTTCTAAACAAACTGGGGACTTTCCGTGAACAAAGGAAACCAGTCTTGTTGTAGAAAAGAAAATACTGATAAGTTGGTGAATGGAAAATATTCAACAGTGATTCATAATTAAGCTTCAAAAAACAAAACTATAATCAAAGCTGAAAGCACCAAGATGCTGTGGCCAGGTATAAGTTTTCAAACCTTAAACGTTAGAAAATAGAGAACCTCCATCCAGAAGCATGGAGTGATGCAGGGTATCCCATACATAGTGCCATTTGTCTGAAACGTAAGAGAATTGTTTACTGAATGTCTTCAAGAATCAAGGTCCTAAGAACACGTCTCTGCCCATAATCTCCATAAGTCTCTTGTTTGAGGAAATAAAGCTATTTTAAATAAAGGCTCACTCAGCTGTGTGTTTAATATGAGCTCATGTTTAAATAACACTCTCGCTTTACTTCTCCATCACAAAAATAAAAGGGCACTTTACTGCAGAATTTTCCATATCAGAACTATTACCTTTTCAGTTTTACTTCTTAATTCACACCTACAGAGGTGGTTCACTTGGGCAGAAGTATAATAGATATCCCTGAAATAAGTTCCTGAGGAGAACGGCGTCAATATAAATCAGTCTCAGGCCTGCACAGATCACTAGCTCTTCAGGACCTTACCATTGGCATTCACACTGTTCACTAAATGCTCCTTTCTTTTGTCTGTGTGGATCAATTTCACAAGGTGTGTGACTGTTAATGCCCCAATATTTACCATAAATATATTTGTCAAATTTTCTTCAAAATGTGCCCAGACATCTCAGCCTTCAGTAATCCCCATCAGTGCATTTGAGGTGTCAAGCAGTACAGAGCCTCATAATCTTATGAAGTGTATAGGAAATGTACATATGCAGAAAGAAGCTGATACAGAATTTAAATAGTCTTCAGGATTTGAATGAGGCATACCTAAATAGCTACTATAAAATTCTTTCAAAAGTTTGGTTATAAAGGAAATGAAACTAAAAGAAAACTAAGCAGATCGTAACATCTAAGCAATACAAATGTTTTAACAAGAAATCACAATATTTTGGACTCAAAACATAGCAGGATTAATGATTGAAAAGTTGTTCATTATGCTAAGATACTAAGATCCTCTTCAAACTATTTCAAATTAATATGTGAGAGATTGATTTTCAAACCCATGTAAATTCCTAGAGACAATGCAGACTGACTTAATTATAATCAATAACATCTACAGACATAGATGCACCAGCCGAAACACTGCTGCCCAGAAGGAGAGCATAAAAATCACTCTGTGCTCCCTTGTACATTACAACAGTGATATGACCTTAATAAATATTTCATCCCTTCCAGTGTACAGCCAGTCATCAAGATAGCAAACTTTAATAGCTACAAAATATCATAATGACCCTATGAAGAAAATGCCTCCTTTGGAGAAAACTAAGCTTATTCTAAAGCATGACATGTAACCTCTCTAGAGCACAATCCAGGTCAGTGGATGATGAGAAGTGAGCACACTTACCTAGCCTTCCACATGCTGATTGATGTATTGCCGAAAGACATTTCATAGAGCACTTCTCTCACTACAGAACATTAGAAAAGTCTTGTGGGAAAAGAAATAAGTTCTCAAGTACAGGAGCATTATCTTTCTAGTGCCAGCAAAGGAAGAGCTCAATGAATACTCCTGGATCGACTGTCTTCAGAGACTAGCCAACGTTCATGTGTCAGGACAGCCTATAGCGGGGTGCTCAGGTTTCTTTCATGAGGTATAATTAACAGCCATGAGTCCATATCCTAAAACAGTTGCATTGTTCCTTCGATAAGTACATTATCATACACTTACCCACATCTGAGTCCGTCCACTAGTTTTCTTCTCAATTGCCCCATGCGGGAGGGTATTCTGGTCAAGAGGAAATGAACATGGAACACAAGGCAGGGCCTCCAAAGCTCAACTCTAAAATGCACAACTACTAACTTTAGGCAAGAAATTGGGTATCAGGGCCTAGTTTATATAACATGACGAAGACTAAAGAGAGTTTTGATGCACCAAGCATAGTACCTCACTGATCACTATATACTAGATGGAAATACAAGTGTTTCCCATGCAAATACATCCCCTACTTCTGTTTTCTCCTTGTCTATAACTTATGCCTCATTGAACACCAAGTAAATGATTACAATTCTCCCATAAAGTAGACCTCAAGACTGTTCTGTAGACTGCTCGGCATAGTAGACTGGTTTGTCCATGTTTACCATGTTAAATAATTCTAAAAGCACTGTCCAAGCTTAGACCTGATAAATACGTTTGCCTTTTCCTCTATATTTTGACTATTTAACCATCCTAGTGTTACCAGAGACTTCACTAACTAGCTGAGCCTACCATGTGACTGTATACTGGAACTGAAGATTTCTGTGTTTCTGAACACTCACTAGACAGCCAACTCACAGACCCTACAGTTGACACCCTGATGCCTGGCGACCAGCCCTGCAGGTGATCTGGAGTTCGAGTTTTATTAACATTTAGGTCATGATAACCCAAGTTTATAGCTCTGAGAGGACTTGATCAAGATCAAATTTTAGCAATATATCCTCCCAATTTATCTGCACTTGGTGGTTTTCTGAATTTGTTAAGGATAGTCAAAACAGCTAACTCAACAGTAAGTGGCAGAAAGGTATAAACAGAAATATTACAAACAAGTAGAAGTACTCTAGTCAGACAGGTATGGCTTCCCTTCAGTGAAGTCCTGGCTGTGATTAAGAGTTCTTCAAATTCCGTAGCTGTCGAGTTTAATTAGCGAAGTATACACTTGTTTCATGAGCATTCCGACTACATACATGCCTCTAAGCACAGTTCTAATCAGCTGAAAATGGCCACTTTTGTAAAGCATCTTGGGAGAATTTCTCCGTGTTTGAGTTAAATGTTCAGCTAAATACAGAAGAGAATCCCTTCTAACAGAGGTTATAAAATCAGGTACCAATTAGTAACAGTATACATTCATTTTAGGATGAAATAATTAAAGAAAATGTAGCTTATTCATGGTCTAAGAAAAAATATATAAGGAAATTCAGGTGTTAATACAGCAAAATAGAAAACAATAAATGTCTTTTCATCTATAACTTCCCTACCAAAACTGTAAATAAAGGTTGCCAAGAAATACATTTATATAACATCCCCCTAAATTTGCTCATTTGGGGCAGTAACCTATCCTATATCATGCAAAGTAATTTAGTTAAAAACCAAAAACAAAACAAAACAAAACAAACAAAAACAAAAACACCCTCGCTGCTTATCTCTTTTCTTACCCCAGTAATCCTTTTGCTTTAAAATGATGAAACATGGCGGGCTTGGTTCTATCCTGGAGGCTGCAAGACTTTCAGGCCCTGCAGCAGCAGACTTTCCCGTTCAATGAGCTGCAGTGGCAGACACTGCTCACCACCAGCAGACACTGCTCACCAGCAAGCAGACACTGCTCACCAGCAGACACTGCTCAC
Organism: Peromyscus eremicus; assembly: GCF_949786415.1. Classification (NCBI taxonomy): domain Eukaryota; kingdom Metazoa; phylum Chordata; class Mammalia; order Rodentia; family Cricetidae; genus Peromyscus; species Peromyscus eremicus. The sequence goes on along the minus strand of NC_081417.1, from coordinate 112,286,091 downwards.
CAGCAGACACTGCTCACCAGCAGACACTGCTCACCGGCAGACGACACTGCTCACCGGCACACACTGCTCACCGGCACACACTGCTCACAGGCAGACAGACACAGCTCACCGGCAGACGACACTGCTCACCGGCAGACAGACACTGCTCACTGGCAGACGACACTGCTCACCGGCAGACACTGCTCACCAGCTGTGCAGCAGCCCTTTGCAGTGTCCTCGCTCCCTCCACCTGAGAGGTCGGAGGGCTAGACATTCATGCCCACATGTCCTTGCAGAAACTGCAAGTGCGTTCTAGCCGGAATGACCCAGGATAAAGTGGCATCTACTGTGTAGTGTCTAGAGAAGTTGTTACTTCAGGATAAATGGGCCAAGTGAAATCCAGCCGTCTCCCCATCACCCTGCTGTGGACGTATGGTGGCAGCCATAAAATGGCAGACGTGTGTGTGTGTGTGGGGGGGTGTTTTTAATCAAGAAGAAGAGAATGTTAGGACATAAACACTAGAAAAGTGTCTGGATTCCTGACAGAATTGAGCAAATAAAGCAACAATGACTAACCTTCAGATTCACTGTTATACAAGGAAAATAAATCCTAGTTTAAACTACTGATAAACTAAGCTTTTTTTTTTTTCTGTTTCTTGTAGCTAGCGGTATTCTCAAGACACAGCTGCAATCACTTAAAACATTAAAACATTATGTGATTTTCACAAAATTCCTATTTCTAGATCCTTCAAGGCTGAGAAACTAGGAACACTGGGCCTAGATTTTTCATACAGCACTAATGCAGAACACAAAGGGGACCGTAGTGGAATCAGCACTAGGAAAAGGCTCCTCATACCCATGTCCTTACAGAGGACCAGTGTGCAGTCCCCGGCACTCACACAGTGCCTCACAACCCCCTGTAACTCTAGTTACAGGAGAGCTGATGCTCTCTTTTGGTTTCCTCAGGAACCAGGCATGCATTTGGTGTATGTCCACAGATGCAGACACTCATATACATAAAATAAAAATAAATATTTAAAAATTATATACTGGGCACTACAAAAAAAAAAAAGCAACAACAACAAGGCATCACTGTATCTAATAAAACATTTTTGGTTTTGTTCAACCGAATCCAGATATCCAGCACAGATAGATAGTCATGTCTGCATGTACAGACGCATTTTCTTTCTCTGACTATTGGCTTTTTAATTGGCACATTGATTCTGGTTTTGCATCCACACCCTACTGACACGTAGAAAGAAGACACCACACCACCAAAGAAAGATATAATCATAGCTGGGACCAAGGACAATATCACAGTAATAATAATGATACCAACCACTATCCACTGTGACTGGAAAGCTAGGTAATGTAATAAAGAAATGCCTTCCAAAACTATGACACCAAATGCCTTCTTAAAAACCAACTGGTTGGTCTTGGTTTTAAAAATAAGTCCCAGGCTCAGGGTGTAGCTCAGGAGAGAATGCTTGCTTGGCATTTAAAAGACTCTGTGTCCCATCCCCCAACAATAGTTAGTTAGATAGATAGATAGATAGATAGATAGATAGATAGATAGATAGATAGGCAGGCAGACAGGCAGACAGACAGACAGACAGGTATATAAATGAGTAAATAAATAAATCTATCTTGGGGAAAGGAAATGGAGTCAAAACTACACAGCAATAGTTAGATAATTTGACTCTATGACTACAAAACATATAATCTTTATCACAAATGTACTGTTCCCTATGACCAAGAATACTGATTTTTTTTTAGAAACTTTTCATAAGATATCTCAGATCGTACATCTCATTCCTATGTAACTACATCCTAACATAAATATTAGGTCAAATATTTGATTTTTAATGCCTACTAATGTAAGTCTGGATTCCGGTATAGGATTTTTTTTTAAAGGCACTTCCTTCTTAAGTGTAACTGACCTGATACAGTAAATTCTTGAGATTCAAAAGTGACTCATTTCCAAAGCTCCACACATTAGCAGCTAGTATTATTCAATCTGAGATTTAAATTTATAATGTACTCTTGATAATGTACTTGCAATACATTTTTCACTTCTCTATCTCTTCAATGACACAAGATAAAAGATCTTTAGGGTATAAATATTTTATATAAACTTTCACTCTGTTTTTCTTCAGCCATTTGCCATCTGCAAACACTAGACATCATGCAAAAAAAATAATGAATGTTGAGAGAGTGATGGATTGTATCAGGGGAGGGTGCAGCTAAGAACTGCTGCTCTGCTGTGGCAGAAGACACTACAGCCACCTGATACAGCCCTATTCACTGACCGGATTGTCCACCCTAAATGGGGCCTGATTGGAAGCACTCTTTTTCCTTGAGGTGGGTAGCAGTAGACAGGAAGTGAGTAAGTTATCCATCATCTTTTGTGATACCCTAGGTTTGTACAGAACATTGTCAGTAATGTTAGGACCTGTGCTGTGTTACCTCCCAGAACTGTAAGGTTGCAGCCATTCCACTTGGGTGGCTATAGACGATTTCAGAAGACCTGGACCAATTCTTCACATGTGAAAACCATGAAGAGTGTAAGCACCCAGCTTCCTCACAGATTACCGAACTGTCCTTACAGATTCCTCCAGGTCTTGTTCCCTGAAATGTGGTCTGAGTGCCTTGAAGTCCCTAGTGGACTCCAGAAGCGAGTCTCAGGCCCCAGACATGAGTGTACCAAAGGCTGCACGGAACAGGCTTCCGGAGATGTCCATGCTCCAGTAACTTCCCTTCCAACTGAGCCTTCTCTGGGAGAAAGAACAGGAAGCCAAAACTCGCAGAGATTCAGGACCTCTACACCTCTGTAACACATACAGCTTCTCCACAAACTTGGTTCTGAAGAAGACACTGTCTATGGAGGATTTGAAACACTAGATAAAATCACTTAGAAGGGCTTTCACAAATGCAGATCTCTATGACAATAAATTTGCAAAGCCGCTTACATTTGCTACTTTAACAATGACTTGCTTTTTAATAAGAACTCATTTTGGAGAGAAATCTCCTCTAATTTGTTACTAATATTCTTGCATGCAGAAACGTAATCTAATCTTCTCTCTACCATACCACTAAGAATGCAAAATGCTATCATGTGTCTGAGTGCAGTGAGCACTCAAACTATTTAGGAATATAAGTATATAGGATATATGCACAAAAAAAATACACAAATGTACAGAGAGAGAGAGAGAGAGAGAGAGAGAGAGAGAGAGAGAGAGATTCTGATTCTTAAGCTATGATCAAACTCAGCTGCTCTGACACTGTGTCCATGTGCTCCTGCTTTCAGCTACCACCTAACACATCTCCTTTGTTTCTACTTTCCAGACTGAGGTAATTGTCCACTCTGACTTTATTCAGAGCTCCATCTAGAACAGACGAGATCCTAGATTTTAAGGGGCTCCTCTGTGCATAAAGACTATGAGCCTTAGTGCTTGCACTGGATCAAATTTAGTCAGACACATAGAGATTGGCTCTGTTTTTTTTTAAATATATATCTAAATTAGTGTTTAGATATATTTCTGAATGTCAAAAACAGAATTGTGATTCATGAAGTGTATTTGCAAAGGGCTAGGAGGAAAACGTGCGTTTTACTTTCTCAGCCCTCATCTCCACCGATGGAAATAGATTAAGATAGTCTGTGAAAGCATTTGAAAACTCTGAGGAATGTGAGCTGGTGCTGCAGCCGCCAGGAAACAGGGGGTTGATGAGGAAGATGGTGGAGAACCCACTCCATCTGGACGGTCAGATGAGTGGGCCACTGAGACAGCCCCGAAGCTGAGAAACACCAAGCATAGTGTGTGCCAAGGAAAGGGTACAGAGAAGTAAGGCTTCGCTCTCACCTGCAAGCTTCATTCTCCCTGGCAAGTACTCAGTGCAACACACCTGGAGAGTGCTTGGCTCCTAGGACTGAGGTCTCGTCCACTGTGAGGCAGGAGAGTCTATAGATCATGTAAACAGTCACCCCCTTGGAGAAGCATAAAGCTTAAACACCCTATTTCAAAGTCTGATGGCACTGCAGCGTGATTCTGGAAACGTGGCTTGGGTCAGAATCCCTGCCAACTCTCCTTACAAAGCCGAGTGCTGGCCCCACTTACCTTCCATGGCCCTCCATACCTGGAGAGGGGCTGGGGACTTGCATCTCCAGAACATTTCCAAATGCCAGAGCTATCTCCCTTGCCATGACACTGTGAGAACTGCCACCTGAGGTCATGATCTCACCTTAGTGATGAGACAAGAGGGAACCAGGGGTATAATGAATTGGCCAAATGCTGTACCGGCAAGAGGGATTCTAGACCCCTTTTCTTGCTCCTAGCTTTGAACTCGTCCCATAACAGAACAGCTCATGCTGGCTTGATAAAGGTATCCATGGGATGTCTTCATCTACAAAGATCCTTGCTGCTACGGGCTTCCACAGTATTCTAAGATTTCATCGACTAATGCCTAGTTTCATCCTCATCACAACCTGATATAGGCAGAACACAGAGGCGATCAACAGCTCCACTTCAGAGATTAGAAAAACTGAGGCAAACAACAACAAACCACACACACACACACACACACACACACACACACACACACACACACACAAACCAAAACCAAAACCAAAACAACAATAACAAAAACCCAACAACCCCACAGCCAAAGGGACAAAGTCGGTTAAGTGGACAGCGCACACTTTTAACAAGCTGGGGAGAAAGGATGCATCTCCGTCCCCTCTGCAGGCTGCGGAATCAGCTTGCAATTGGCAGTGCCCCTCACCCAGGCAAGCTCTAGTACAGGCAGGCCTGGAAAGCATGTCATCTACTTCCAAGGTCAACTTTTGCTTCTCTGTCTCCTTTTTTCTCACACTTGCCGAGACCACAGCTAAATCATACTTTGATGTCTTCCACCATGACCCAATAAAGAAGTTAACTCTCACAGATAAGAACACTTACAAAGTTTTGTTCTTAAGACTGTTATTCTGGGTTAGGTTACCTCTAGTGCCAGTCTTGGCAACTTTGTAGCCATTTTCTTGACTAATGCATGTAGGGCCCTATGAAAGGATTCCTCTGAGAGGAAGATGGAAAAAAACAAGACAGTGATCAATGGATTCAATTAGTTACAGTATAATTCTAGCAGGAGGAGAAAGATCAGACACAAGGCAACAACTTCAGGGTGGCTAGTACGTTCAGGCAGGCATGGAACAGATGCTTGAAGACACCTGGGCAAACAACCGCAAAAAACCGGCTGCTTACAGCCCAAGTATTGAAACAGTGTTGCAATGTCCAGGCGTGGAAACAACTGTACTTCTTCACACACAGCAAGTCTTCTACAGACCAATTTCTCTAATGAACCCCTTACTACATGTCAACCAAATATTAACTCTCTGGTTACTGTAAGCTTTGAAACTTGTATACAGATTTTTTTTTCCCATACAACTTTTCAAATCAATTAGATTCTTTGTTAGACAGGAACCAGAATGCAGACACAGTGCACTTGTGAAAAGCTGATTAATTCGGCAAGATGAAATGTAAATTCAAAGTATTACTTTTAAAATATATTAATCCAAGGCAGTTAAAATAGTAAATACAAAACAAATAACAGGGCTTTAGGTTGTTTGTAGCTTTGAGTAATTTCAGAACTGCTCTGTGCAAATAAATGATTAGCTAATCAGGGCAAAACTCCAATCATTAAAATTAATGCTCAACACTCAGAGGCGACTATTTCTAACATGCGAGGAGACCAGTAAATCAAGTAGAACCTCTGCGATACAAACTTACTTTAAAAGAAAAGTGAGTTTCTATTAAAAATAAAAGATATTTTTCTAGTTAAAAATAATGTGTCAGGGCTTAAAGGTGTTACTTGGGGGTAATATACTTGTCCAGGATTCAGTGGTTGGCACCACCACAATAATAATAATAAATAATAATAATAATGTGGCTAATTAATAAAGCTGATACATGATTAACAGAATCCACACTCTTGATCTTCCTATTCTGAAAGATGAGAAGGCTTTTCTGCCATGAGCCTGTAGTCTCACAGCTTACGAGAAAGATCAGCGCTGATGGACGGTGATCTCCCTGCCCCAGCTGAGCTAATCTGGCCCAGACACATCTTTAATTTTCCTTGTATTTCTTTGTAAGATACACAAAGCTGTTAGCGGTTTATCCCTCTGAAACCTGGGGACTCATGTAAATAACTTTTCACATGGTATCTCAGAGAACAATTTATAGAGCACTGTGGCATAATGCAATTCAAAGTTGTGCTTGATTTAAAATGTTTGAAGTCCAACCACAGTGTCAGCCTGCCCAGAGCAATCTCTTACAAAGTTTCACACTCCGCTGGGTTAAGAGACAGTGGGTATTAATCCTATGGCTTCTACACCAAGCTTCCTTTTTGTGGTCAGCAGAGAGGCTATGTGGTTGGTCTGAAGGAGTCCAAAGTCTTTTTTCTGTGTTAAAACAAGGGAAAGTGGGCCGCTGAGAGAGGGAAAGAAAAACCACAGCCAGCTCACTCTGCTGTAGCTTTCCCCTTAAATGTGGCCTAGAGCTATTCTGCTTTCCAAAAAAAGGTTTAATTCAAACCATACACAGGGCTGCAGGCTGCCACGTTTCCAAACTCAACATTCCTCTCAAATCTGTGCTCTTCAGAAGCGGCGCACTTTCTCTCCAGTGCCACTCAGACATGCTTTAATAAATAAAATATCACTGCCCATCCATTACTTAATTTGATAATAATATGCCCTTTCCCCTTCCTCTATTGACATTATTCTAAGTGCTTATTCAAGTGTGTGGAACTGCTGTAAACATCACCTGTAAAATCCAGTTGTGCTCTCTTTGGGGAAGCAGAAGAAAGGCAAAAAAGAAGCAAGTAAGTGGGGGAACTCGGGGGCATTAGCAAGTGGCCCAGAGCCCAAGAAAACCACCACGATGGGAAGAAACTCCATGGGCCCCAAACAGCTTATTGTATTTATGTTTTTAAAAAGGAAAAAGAAAAGTCTGTTTGCTTATTCCTTTGACGTCAGAATCTATGCTGTCATTACAAACGGCACCAGGAGAGATAACGGTCCCCAGCGCTGAAAGCAACACAAGCTCCATACCCAACGCAAGTCACGGCGGGATCAGTGTGGCTGATCACCACGCTGACCAGAGTGAACGGGATGAATACTCCACAGCTGGGGAGCTTTAATTTTTTGCCTCAGTGTATTCACTTGTATGTTCATTAAGAACTCCAGCCCCAGCAGGCAGCCCAGCACAAGTTTTTCTATGTGAGCTGCCATGCTCTATTATACATGACACTTGTCAATTAAAGAGGAAACCCTTTTAAAGCAAACTGAAGTTAAGCTGGTACTTTCTTCAACATCTGATTTACCGCTGCTGTTATCGTCCAAAGGGAAGTTTGTTTTAGAACAATGATAGCAGCAGTAATCCTCCCATTTCAGTAGTGAGGGATTTAAACACATTCAGGGCACTGGGGACCAGTCAAAAGGCTCCTTTCAACAGAACTATGTATTTTCAGTGGCCAAAGGAAGGTCTCACTGATGGGATAACTGCCAAGAGTGGACAATGTTTTAGCCTCACAGTTAAGAGAATATCATTTCAAACTACCCGGTATAACACAAACATGGTACAATAGATCAATGCAATGAATCCTCTGTAGTCCGTAAAATGCTCTCCCAAATAATGGAATCCATTAATAATGATTACAGCCCCGGTGCTTTTGCTACAAAAGTAATGCCCAGTGCTACATCTCCACGGTCTCTAATAAATACATACAAGTCTCTCAAAAGGAACAAAATCATAACACAGCAACTGAGTACAAATTCCGCGAGAACACCAATTAAAAAGCCATTATGTGGGTTAGTCTCTACGCAAACCTGTTTGTTTGTTTGTTTTTTCTGGTTAAATGCAGTTTTCTTACCTAAAAAGTGGGGCTTAGATCAGGTGATCTCTCAGAATCTTTCCAGCTCTGGTTCCTCCGTGCTTTATCATTTTTGCAAATGTTATGATTCTTAACGAAGTCACTAATTTTAATTAATCCATGTATTTATTTGTTTATCGTTTACTGTCTATGTGTTGTGTGTGTCTGTACGTTCACACAGGCATGTGGCAGGCAGAGGACAAATTTTAAGGAATCTGCTCTTTCCTTCTTTCATATAGGACCTGGGGATTGAACCAGGGTCATCTTTAGGCTTGGCAGCTGGTGCCTTTATCTGCTGGGCCATCTTGCCAGCCCAACAGTCACATCCACAGTTTCATCAGCACGCAATAATGATGGGTGGTCCGTGAGATTTCTGCTGTGAAATTTCACCTGACATTGACCTGGGGGAAGAAAACCTGAGAGAAACAGTTCTGTCTTTATATTAGACTTAGGTTTTAGACAGTCTGTTTCCAGAACAAACACGGACAGCAATGCATTTGGGACATTCGATGACAGACAAGCCAGTGTGAGAAGACAACCTCCTGAAGACCCAGGTGAGTGACTCAGCAAGGATGAGAAGTCTTCAGGAGATGCGTGGTTACCCTCTTTAGAAGAAAAGTCTCACTGGGCACAGTGGTACTGACCCATAGTCCCAGCTACTTGGGAGGCTGAGGCAGGAGGATTGCTTGAGTTCAGGGATTCTGGGCTGTAGTGTGCTATGTGGATCTGGCATCCACACTAAGTTTGGTATCAATACACTAACATCCCAGGAGCGGTGAACTGCCTGCTTGTCGAAGATGGGGTAAACTGACCCAGGTCAGAAAAGAAAAGCCTCAAAGCTCAGAAATAAAATTTAATTGTATTCTAGCTCAATGATGATGAATATTCATTGTTTATTCTGTGGCCTACATGTTGAAAATTCCTTTGTGTGAATCATTCTCCTTTATTCCTCATGACAAATTATCATCCCCTTTTTACAGTCAAGGAAATAAAGGTTTATATCAAGTCTTCTCTCAACATTGTCAGAACTGACAGATAGGGAAGCTATAAAGAAAATCTAAGCCAGTCCAATCCCAGAGCCCAAACCATGCACACAACCATGGGGACCAACTGGCCTGCCATCTTCAAACACCCTTCCTTTCAGGTGATTGAAGCATGACAGGTCAAGTCTCAAGTTAAAGGTAGTTTATAGGCAGACTCCTTCCGAGATATAGATCCTTAACCTGCTCTGTTTAAATGGATGCATTTAAATGCTCAAGTGAAAATATTCACAAGTAACCTGAGTTCAATAGACTGAGTTGAGCTGAAAGAAAGGCTCAAGTGTCCAAATTGACTCCCAATCCTGTAGGACAGTGGTTCTCAACCCTCCTGATGCTGCGACCCTTGAATACAGTTCCTCATGGTGTGGTGACCCCCAACCATAAAACTGTCTTCATTGCTACTTCGCAACTGTAATTTTGCTACTGTTATGAATCATCATGTTAACATCTGTGTATTCTGATGATCTTAGGTGACCCCTGTGAGAGGGTTGTTCAACCCCTCAAAGGGGCTGAGATTCACAGGTTGAGAACCGCCGCTTTAGAGTAAATCTTCCAAAATGCTCTTGACTACAGAAAGAAACTGTGGCTAGCAGGCTTCTGGGAAAACTCACATCAGAGAGTTCCTTGCATCTCACTGCAGTAAGAGGCAGGTTGTACAGAGGCATCAACAGCTCCCCAGGGAGAGGAGGTTGCAAACTCATAAGGGGCATGTATAGACAGACAAGGGCCCCAACAGCTACTGAAAGAATGAATGGAGCACTCATCTAGAAGCATCCAATCACCACATGCCTACAAAGTCAGAAAGATCTGAACTCTAGCATATCAAAACCTCAAACAGGACTTCCACACTGAGCCATCAAACAAGCCCACAAGCTAAGCCGTCAACCAACTAGTCACACAAAACCATTTCACACTCTCTACAATGGCTCAGTATACTCAACTATACATACTTTCTTACTTTAAAACAAGGAAAAGAAATTAATCACCCATTGTTGTTTATCTGGGACACAAAATATAGAACAAAACAAAAAATAGCTGTAGCTCTTGAGAATGACAGGATTGGAAAGAAGGAATTAAAGACAGCAGCCAGAGGTGTCACTAGCTAACCCGAAGGGCAGGCTTCAAGTCCTAGTAACAAAAGATCATGTTCTAAGAAAACACCACAACGAATCATAAGTGCTTGGAGATGGTGTGGGTGAGACAACTACAGTGCATCAGCTGCCTGCTTTAGCAGGGAAGGGTGGGGTTATGGCAAACGCCATCGACATGTTTGATTCAAATGTCTGAAAGCACTACTTTAGCAGTGTTCAACCCACAGAACACTGGTTACCAGCCCTGAACGTATACTATTTATTTCACTGATCAGGAAACTTGTCTTCAGGGACTGAAGACAGTTACCTAAATTTGTCCACCCCACCTTCAAGGGCAGTGTCAACACAAGGAAGCAAGACTCCTAGCCCCTGCTGAGGGTCCTTCATTGAACAAGCCCCGGGCAGCCTCACACTGAGCTAGGCTAAGTAAAAGCAAGGCTGGAAAGATCAATGGCATAGGATCCCAGTCCTCTCTCCTTGGAGTTACAGACACAGGAAAGGCACATCCAGACACAGCAGGCACACGGCCGAGGGAACAGAGGTCAGCAGAAGCCACTCTAGGGCACACAGTGCCCACTCCTTTCACTGCTAATCTTTGTATGTAGACATTTTATGGTGGCCTTTCTAGAGTTTACTTTTTCTACCTTCGAAGAAACACACTCCACACAAAAGAAAAGGGGCCTCTGATCATGACACTCTTAGGAAGTCTTAGCTTGAGAAAAATTTTAAAGCCTAGCTATAAATCTTCCAAAATGAGAATTTGTAGTAGAAAACACAGAGCAATCTTTAATTATGCAACACTGTGGGCTTTGTCTAATAAAGCCCACATATTTGCAGCTTATGTCATTATGTATAGGAGGCCTTAGAAAGGATCTCATTTGCCTGTGTGTGTCTGAATCAATGAGCTCAAGTTTTACACCAGGGAAGGAAGTGCAGGGAAGACTGCTGGGAGAGGCAGGGGGTTACCTCCTGGGGCTCTCGGCAGTGAATGATGGGTCTGACTCCTCCAGTTTGTATAAAAGGTTGAAGTTCAGTCTGGCGCAGGGCAGCATTCCACAAGACCCGCTGCCTCTATGGGCAGGCGATTAATCTCATGATCGATAGACCATATGATTAGGCACTAATAGCTGATAGGAGGAGAGAATAAACAACCATAAATTTGCTTTGTACCCAGCAATCCAACTGTAAGCAGGGCCATTTAATGGCCACACTGGGTCATGTTACCTAAGGGCCCATATGGAATAAAAAATGGAAGACAAAAACATTTTAAAAGATCTTCAGTTACCATAGGTTTGTGAGTGGGAGGGGGGTCTGGGAAGGCTCTATTAGTGCAGTACTCTTTGGCATGAGACGCCCAAGGCTTTCACATTTGGAGTGAAGAGGGCAGATGTAGAAGGAGTAACAGAGGTCTGTGTGCTGAAACACCACCTTTATAAACAGCATCCTCGGCTACCCTCAGCATCGTGTAAGTGGTGCTGGGTGGTCCAGCTCATCCCTGGCAGCCACTAGAACCTGTGCCCATCATGGATTGAGTGTGCACTCTGCAGCAGAGCAGTGGCTGGACTCTGTAATTTCCTCTTTGCATGCAGATCACTGCTCTGTACTCTGGAGCTGTTTCTCAGCATGTCATGAACCTCCAGTGTTGGGAATAGTTATGCGACATAAAAACTGTGATCCGGGAGGTCATAAATCTCACTCTTTCTTCTCTCCTTTTCCCTGGCTTCTTCCCTTTCTAAGACTCTGACCTCCTCCATCAGGCTCTTGAAAGAAAGGCAATCAATCACCCCTAGACTAAAATGAAAACCTGAGCCCTCTCTGCACACTGGATGGTTTTCCCTGAGCATGATAAAAATCAGGAAATTCTCTAAAATGTCGAGTCCCCTTCTATGTATCCGTCTTTCCACCAATCCAGAGCCTGGAAGCAAAAAGCCCTCAAGCTCTTGTTATCAATGACCATGAAACAGGAAAGGAAGACACTTTGTTAAGCCAAAAGGAATGTGCTAGAGAAAGTACCAGATAAAGAAGAATTTGAAGCAGTCTTGCGCTGTTCTCAGCCCTACAGCAGAGCACACCAACCTCTATTCTTTGAAAACTATCTGGGAAACAATCCACCCCCGACCCCTGTCTCTACTGCTGAACATCTCCCAGCCCCCACTTCAGCCCTCCCTCCTCAGGCTTGCCAGCATGGCCTTTGTGACTTCCCAAGCCTTGAGGGAACAACTGTTTCCAGGGGCTTCCTTTAGGCTAATTGTTCAATACTGCCCATGACTCTGGAGCCCACAGAAGAAAACAGGCACTTCAGATGCCCTAGGGGAGTTTTGGGGGAAACTTTCTGTTGGAAATCCATTCCTTGTTCATTAACAACCTCAAAGAAGCCCAGTGTACTATGCAGTTACTACAGCCGAGTGAGAAGAGAATTCTAAAATTTGCAGGCAAGATTCCTTCAAAACACTTCCACTCTACAGAAGTTCTGAGCTGACAGACATTTACCCAGGTGTGTTGGCTCACAAGAGAATGCCACCAAAGGTCAAACATGAGGCATATTCCAAGGTCCAGGCACTGCTCTAACATTTCTTGGAGCAACAAGACCAGTTAGTACAAGGCCACTGCACTAACTGAACCCAAACGGGGCCACTGCACTAGTTTGCAGGGAGAAGGAAGTGTCCAGCGGAACTTAAAGATCTAGATGGCCAAGGAAGCCCTTTAGTCTGCTGTGCTGGGTGCAGAGAGCAGGGGCTGAGCCCTGGGAGCAGGACGTACTGGTCAAGGCTCCATGTTACATCACTCTGACCCTAGCATTCATATAGCTTGAGGGCTTTCCAATGACTAGTATCAATTTCTGGCCATCTCTGAAACAGAACACAGGGAGCAGACTCTCAATACCCTTTGTACCCTGGGCTAATTTCTCCCCAGGGGAAAGGAGAACATTCCCTTTGAAGATGTATGGAGGAGTCTAGATCTAAGCAGATATGCTGCCGGACCTCCAGTGGTTCCCTGAAAGCTGCCTGCCCCTGTGACAGTATCACTGCAATAATGATATAATGATAACTGCTCTACACTCTATACCAGATAGAGACCGGGCACATGGAAAATCATTCCTAATTCTCAAACTACCCTACAAATTAATATTCTATTCCCAACCCCACACTTACCATGAGAAAACTGAAATGGGGAAGCTAAGTTACCAACCCAGGGACACACTGCCATTGCCAGCAGAATGAGAAACCGATCCAACCTATTTGAAGAAAGGGATGATGGGTGTTTGGTGGTCATCCACACTACCTTGTTGGCTTCAGGGTGACATTGTTTCCTATCCTCAGGAGTTAGCTGGCACCACTACCAGAGGCTAGCCCTTGGCCTTACATTTTTCTAAGCATTTCCCAGAGATAACAGAGCTTATACCGTTAAGCAGTCAGAAACAAGGTGAATCTAGTTTTACCAAGTGCCTGATGTAGACCAAGGCGAAGAACATGCAGTCAAAAGGAGAGTGGTTGTGAGACACTGGAAATTGTTTTATGATTGTTATAGGGCAAAGGGGGGTTGAGGGAAGAACATTTCATTCTTTCATCCACAGAACATGTTACCTGAGACCCTACACATCTTCCTACTACATCCTACTACCTACGCGTATCTTCCTAAACTGAATTAGAAAGGCAACAGTTGGGCCTCCCCCTTTACTTTTATCTAATTAGGATTTTTAGGATAATCTACATGGAAGGTAATTTGTCCAGAGGCTCCTTCACCTGAGATTTAGCTTAGTGTAACCTTCTATACATAGGGGGAACTTGCAACTGACTTTTTTTTTTCCAAGTTACTGTAAAACTACGCATTTTCCATTTTAAAATAACAATACAATTTAGGAGATACACATATAAATGTTGAAGAGCTCTGAGATAACCCACACCCTCTTAAGGTCTAGAAATGTAGATTTAGCATCACTATTATTTATTAGTCAGTCATTTCCTGTAGCTTCCTAAAGTTCACACAGCAGGCCTTCAAGGAGACCCCTACCATAAATCTTCCTGAAAACTCTTCTACCAGGTGCTAATAAATAACCAGCAGGAATTAGCCATATCCAAAAGATTAGGAGCAGGTCATTAGAAGCAGAGAGAATAAAAATATAGAGATCTTGAGGGGAAAAGAAAAAATTTTTAAAAAATGGTTTGTTATGGTTAGATGATAAAAGGTGGTGGTGTTCATCAAGTTCTTGGGGAAGCAGGACCGAACTTTTTAAGGGCTTTGAAACAGTGACTGTTCACCCCTTTCATAAGCATTGACAAGTGCCTAATGTGCACCAAGATACCTGGTGCCCCAGGACACCTGCTACCGTCACTACTCAACCCTGAGCTGCAACTGGTTAACATTCAGTATGCTGTGAAAATTAAAACGCAAAGAACTCTGTGTTGCTTTTGTTAATCAACCAACTCAAACTACTCACGCCTGGAGAGGACAAACTCACTGGCATTGGCGCTTAATGAACATTAGTCAGCTCCCTGGGATAATGCTGGACTTCCGCCCACTTGTCAATATTAATTGCAACACACACAGACACAACCCTGTGTTCTCTCATTTCACCAACTTCAACCCTCGAACCAAGGTAGTTTTTTTAATCCAACTGGAGTTTCAGGACACAAACTTCACTGTGAGTAGGACGATGAAAACCCACATGGTGTCAATAAGAACCACTAGTTAAAAACCAAAAGAAAATTATGTGTGTTCCAATGACAGTTCACACAACATAGAAAGTTCAAGGTCCATTCCACAAGAGGTGGGAAATGAGCCTGAGGGCATGAAAAAAGCCCAAATCAATCATTTCCCAGTAACAACCAAAGAGGATTCCGAGCATGTATGTATACACACACACACACACACACACACACACACACACACACACACACGCATGATCTCAACACCAGCACTTTCTCCATCACAACATCCTTAAATGTTTTCAGACCACAGAATATCTTCTTCAATGACTGAAACGAATTTTGAGACTTTAAGGATTCAAGAAGGTATTCACTTTGACTCCCATCCGGGTCCAAATATTTGGGATCTATCTGTTTTATGGTGGATTTATGATACTCCTCAGGCAAGACTGGCACAGATCTTTAGAACTATATTCACTTGAAAAGAGCCTTCCTAATATGCACTGACTCACAGCTCTGTCAGCATATGTACAAGGTAAAAGTCAACTTGGGCAAGCCACAGGATGTCAGTCCATCTGGATGCCAGGAGAGCACACTCTAGTTTCAACTTTCAGAAAATACTTTTTTAGAGGAAATCAAGTAAAACACATACAACTATCCAGAAGGAAAAAAAAAAACTTTAGAGAACACAGGGTCCACTCACCAGCATGAAATCTTTAATCAAGTATCTTCCCTGCACCTACAGAAGCAGACTCTCCCAGTAGAGAGTTTATCACTCGAAAAGGGGTTGGGAACGTTTACAACAGAAAATACAGACTTAAAAACTGGGTACATCAAATAAGCCTGGGGTGGGGTGGGGGGAGACTAAGGAAGACATCTGGGAAAGGAGGGTTTCTGGCTGAGTCTTGGGAAACAAACCAGCATCATTAAGGACACTGTCAGTAGTTACGCTACATGAGTAGTCTTGACCAAAACTGCTAAGTTGGATCTTAGAGTGTCTCTACAGGGCTGGGTTTGGTGGAACAGGAGGAACTCAACTACAAAAACTGATCCTTGGTGGCTGAGTCCAAAGTCACTAGAACTGTTAACCAAACATGGGTGACTAAATCATGACCCGTGTAATGTCCATGTGCTACTACCCAGAACCTGTGAATACGACAAAAGGAACTTTGCAGAAGTTGCTGGGTGAATCTGGATACAAGGGACATGGAGAGGATTCTCCCTGGAACCAGCCCCACATCACTTTGATCTCAACCCAGTGAGATAGTTTTGAGATTTCCTACCTCCATTGTTTTAAATCATCAAGTTTGTGTTAATTTCTTACAACAGGAAACTAAAATCCAGGGCTCACAGTGACACAGGAAAAAAAAAAAGCTGAGTTAAATCATCAGTGGTCTGACAACCTCCCCAACCCAGTCCAGGCACCAGGATATGACAGAGAAGAGATGCGATGTGGTACCTTCCATTAATGCAGAGCTCAACTTCATACACAACATTTAAAAACAACTGGATTGTATAATCAAGATATATAATCAAGACTGAGCAGTCAGTCTCCTTTAGTGCAGGGAATTTATCCTGAAGGCTAATACGCAGAACTACTCCAGGCTCAGCTTCCTGGTGACTATGTGCCAGGAAGGCAGGGATTTGTGTCGTCTTTCATCATCTCTGTATCTTCAGTACCTACAGCAATGCCCAGTACCTAGTCAGGACTCGGTGCAGTCTTCTTAGTGAATCAATGAATGTCTGATGATTAGACTTACATAATCTATTTCTGAATGATCATTTAGTCACCCAGTGGGTAATGTATCTTCCCAAAGACTGGCTGACTGGCAAGACTCCACAGAAACTTCCTGCTCATCTATACACTCATGGTTCAAGTCACTCAGGGAAACATGTAATAAAAATGGCAGGACAAATATTCAGAGAGGGAAAGTGAGATTCTGTTATAGGGCAGAGTGTTAGCTCACACAATGCTTGAGGGAAGCATTAATTTCCTGGAGAATCTTTCTCCCTGACTTAGTGCTGAAATGGCACAGAACAGACAGAGATCAGCCTGTCTCAGATTTACTACTAATGCCACAAACATTCCAAGAACAAAATATCTGCAGGCAGAACCGGTTGAACGAAACTTTCTGGGAATTTGAAGGAGTCCAAAGATAAAGGCTACAAAGACTAGCCCTACCCTACTTAGACAGGTGATGAAGAAGTAACAGTAGTATCTAAACTGAGGCGGGTCAATACACTTCCAGGAGGACCCTGACACTGAGCTCCATCATTCCAGCTTCTTCTGACGATGAACCTAGGTGGGAATTAAACACTACCCCTTCTCTCAAAGAAGACTCTCTGAGAATCCCACTTCCTGTCATACCCCTGCATCCAAGGCTAATGGCTAGAGCCTATGGAGTGGAACACAGTCTAAGTCAGGGTTCCACGATTATCAGGCTAGTTTTTACAATGAAGACACTAAGGCTGGGACTAAAGTTTGGCGGATGTCACAAGTTCATGTGGATAGAGCCTGGCAAAGTTAAGAAATCTAGGTTCATGTGACCGCAGGACCCATATCCTAGTACACAAATGTCCAAGCACCTCTCTTCCACAAATGCAGACATCTGAGCTCTGCCCATAACTAAATGCTCTCCTGCAGTAAGAGCTTAGCATAGGTATACCCATGGATATGTTTGTGCACACACACATCAGGGAGTAAAACTAAGGTATAAGTTTTCCAGAATTGTGTGTCACAAAAACAGAAAGACTTCTAAGCCTTCCTTTTAATACCCAGTAAAAATCACTTGGACTGAAGAACTTACTTCACTCAGGCCTTCCCCAGTCCTTCCTTTGCAAGTCTGCACTTGGGATGAGGGCTCTGCATTTCTAAGAAGTGTGCATGAGATGCTGTTGTGCAGTCAGGCTGGTCCCACACTGTAGCAACCACTGACTAACAAATCTGATGCAGTTTCCAAATCTAGAAGAATCTGCTTGGCAAATAACAGGTCTTCAGACAATATTTTTTTGAGTGACTTAGCCTACTCTATATTAGAAAAATAACTAACTATATATTGAATTGTGTATAAACTAAGTGTAAATGGATTCTATCTGCAGTATGGTAGCATATCTCCTGAAATAAAGGGTTGAGCATCTTTATGAACATGGCTAGCATCCCCTCTGGTTGGTTGGTGGCATGCCAGTATGGATGCTGTAGTCAGCAACTTCTCCAGCCACAGTGACATGGGAAGAACAGTGTCAGTGCTAACTTTCTGCCCACTGCCTCCAGAATGGACACACAGCTTCTCCACAGGCAGTAGTAGAGTCCTAACCTCCCTCA
Source organism: Peromyscus eremicus (assembly GCF_949786415.1). Taxonomy (NCBI): domain Eukaryota; kingdom Metazoa; phylum Chordata; class Mammalia; order Rodentia; family Cricetidae; genus Peromyscus; species Peromyscus eremicus. Next base: position 112,268,093 of record NC_081417.1, on the reverse strand, counting down.
CGAGGCTTTAGTTTTCCTCACTTGTATAATGGGTTCTTGAGAATATCAGAAATAATATCGGAGGAGTCAGCTGTATGTGAAACACTAATAAAAATTATTAGCTGGTAGCTATGATTAACTTAATTGCAAATATATGTTTGTCAAAGTGATCACAGACATCTCAATCTTGGGTAGTCAGTCACTGAGAATACTTAGCCAATATTGACCAGGAATGCCGTTGACTCTCCAGGGCATGTTTGCTTCTGAGTACAATCAGTACTCAATAGGTTTCTTAAAATCTCCTCCCTAGGTTTCTTGCCACTACAAAGGTCTTGTTCTAAAAATACTATTGAGAAATGGCCCCAAATAGCATTCTAGAAGAATGCTGGGGCAAGAAGGGACAAGAGTCATCTGAAGAGGAGAAGCCAGGTGTTCCTCCTGGCTAAAGAGGTATGAAGAGGGTTGAGTCAACAACTCTACTTGCTCTTGAGCCAGTCACCCACAAGCGGATCTGCAGCCCTCTATGAGAGTATCAGATGAGAAACTGCACTGTCCGCAAGCTATGGCAAGGAGGCTCCAATCCAGCATCTCTCTGTGGGTCCCAGCTCAGGCACAGACATGTTTATGAGCCACACACCTGTCTGTCGGTCTCGTGTCCACTCCTGCCTCTCTACCTGAAAACTAGAGGCACACGTCCCGCAGAATGCTCTCTCTCAAAGCACTTCAGGGCAAGTACTGTGTGCATTGTAGTACTGTTGAGAAAACTCACACGTGGAGAGGAACTCGAAAGCAGAAAATAACCTTTATAATTCATATGCCTATGTTCATTCATAATGCACAAGACTTAGAAAGGTACCCATGTGGACTCTTGGGAACAGGAAAATCCTAAAACCATAGTTTACTATTTTCAAAGGAGGTTCAATATGGGCAGAAAGCAAGAATTACTGTTCTTCAGTCTAAGTTTATATCCTGAAATATGCTTCTTGTAAGAAATAATTTTAAAATGTGGAATCTAAAATTAAGCAAAAATAACATACAGTATGTTCAGCTTTGAAATTTGCCGGGACTCAGCCAAGTTTACCATAAACAGAAGGCAGAATTGTCTATTTTTAACTTTTCAGCCCTTGGGTGATTAAAATTTTGAGCCATAATAAACAACATTTTCTTCTTTGCAGCATAATTTCTCATTCGAAATTGCGGTTGCTTCAGTTGTTCTAGAGATGTGGACTGAGCACTTCGTGTTTTTAAATCCTTTCTCAAAAGGAACTTTCTTGCAAAGACTAAACCCATGCATTCACATGCCAAAAGCACAAACAAGAAGAAAAGAACAGAACAGACCTTTCGAGGGTTCCAAACTGAACTGTCTTCCTTCTTGGTTTGAACTGCTTAGCAGTTAGACCTTTGGTCAGCTGCCAGTTAGGAGTAGAACCCAGGAACCTGGTCCCACCATTCTGCCTCTATTAGTGAATTTGCCACAAAGACCTTAGCATCACCCAGCAGATTATTTGGTGTGTTTGCACACCTATTATATCAGCAGAAAGTGTGTCATCCCATCAGGAAAGACAGTTGCATCTGCAATAAACCCATAGCCTTTGACAGACCAGATAATTACATCAGTTCGCTACTACCTCCTGTGCATGATCACTGTGCTAATGAAACCATTTTCGTGTGAAAATGAAACAGGTCAAGACAAGTAGATCAGGAAACCGAAGAGGTTCAGGGTCGAAGAGAATGTCAATGTGCTGAGTCATAGGGAACTTAACCTCAGCCTGAAGAAAGGATGTAAAATCGTTCCCTCTGCTATAAGGGTAGTATTCTTCGCCTTTGGCATTTCTTAGGGCTAACTATTCAGAACTCCTCAGAAACGATCAAGTTCAACAGTTTGTGTTGTCCTCTCAAGTGTTATTTGCAAAGGAGCTACTTGAAATAAACCAGAGGCAAGGCATAGGTGATATTTGAATGTATTTTCTTTTTCCCTAAGGGAAATGACCAAAGACATCTCCATTTCTCATTTGGAGGACAGGGTGAAGAGTCAAGAGCAGCCTCTTGTTTTCAAATCTAGGAGGGTGAACAGATGAGTTGGGGAAAATCAGATGTGTCAGAGAAACAGATGTGTCAGAAACAGAATGTACATTGTCAGCTCTGGGCTGTGAGAGCACTCAGCTTTCTGTGTTTTCTTTCTTCCTGGTAAGTGGGAGGTTAAGGCTCCAGAGACAACTCCTTCTAGAGGATCAGAGACCATGCATCTCCCCTGACCCTTGCTTGAGTGTGCTCCAGAAGTCACTCTAAGGAACCTGCCTGCCTGCAACTTCACAACAACTCTTCAACCGACTCGCATATAATACGGTTTTCCTCCCAAAGCATCTGGGTTTGCATTCTCTTGGCATCTTTCTTAGCATTTATACCCAAAACTGGGCAAAAAAAAAAAAAAACCTTCCAGTTGTGGTCAGACCACAGCCCAACACAGCATTAGCGTGTGACAGGGCAATGTCACAGTGCTGGCCCCTATTAATCTTGCGGTCAATGTACATGGGTTATTTTCACATGAACTGCTGTCGATTTAAGAGTTCGTCCACTCTGCCTTTGTGTGATGAAGCTTCTAATTCTAAATGAACCTTGTCTGTCTGTGTTTCACAAAAACGGGGGGGTTTTTCATCCCATTTTTGACCTTGCCAGTTTTGCCTCCAACTGTGCAGAATTTCCCCAGGCTGCATTCCAGAAAAGTACAACACTCTGAACGTGCTCCCTCTACCACTGGAGTCCTCTATCCCAGGCTACTTTAAATACATTTCCTCTACTGAAAGTATGTGAAGTCACTGGGAGCAGAATTCG